>NW_019213539.1:0-22741 GCF_002532875.2 Varroa jacobsoni | reverse complement strand
TGGGCCTTCGGATAGCCTCACTCATTTACAGCTAGATTGTATACAAGTTCCTGTTCATCGGTCTGTTTTTATCATGAATTTCTAAGTGTATAAAACTTCCCCAATGCCTCAAGATGTGAATTCGAAGTACCTATCCCTTTCTCTGTGTTTTTTTTTTTCTTATTAACATGGAGACAATACCCTTTATTACTTGTAGAAACTCTGTGTTGAAATATTTTACTGTTGCTACGTGTTGCTGACAGTTGCGAAACATTGAGAGGCAATGAAAAGCCTTGTTCCTTTGTGATATCTATTGGGAGGATTTGCAATTGTGCTACTTGGAATGGAAACTTGAAAATAGGCGGGTGCGATTTGAAGATATTGGCTTCAGATGTAACAAGTGCGTTAAATAGTCGAATTTTCGACTCCAAGAGTCTTATTATGGGCCACGGTGCTGCGGCCACATGAAACAAAAGATTAATTTTAGAATAAGGCTTTCCTCACCTTCTATCTTTTGAGCCAAACTGCATTATAGCGAACTTAGGTACAGCCCGACATAAATCTTTTCCACTACTACTTCTGTCGCAGTTATCCCTTTGAAATTATATACTGTGCTATCCGCCTAAGCGACATCTCATAGTCTGGGTGAATGAGATCATCCGCACAATATTGCTAGTGACGACAACATAAAATCTCCATCTCGACTCATGTTAATTATTGGGCTCAGGGTGTCGAGTGGCAGTCTTAGCGCATAAAACGGACCCGAGTTCTCGTGACATCGAATCACTTTCATTCTCCAACGAAAGCTGAAGTATCGAAAAAGTTGGGCAGGAAGTTTGAGGCCTGACAATACTATAGGAGACGTAAAGGGCTCTCAGAACTAAAGGATATGTTTTTTTTTTTAAATATCAAATAGTCGTTCAAATAGTGAGCTACGGTGTAAAATGCAGCAGGATCCTGTCTCTTCTTTTCTATCCGCTTCTTCTTCCATAACAGTTAAGAAAGCTACGAAAACCAGAAAGGCGCACTTATTTGATAGACAAGACGTTGTGTTGAATGTAGAATAAATTTATAAGCCTATGGGAATGTTCCATGGTCACAAGGGAACCATTAGCTCAAATCTTGGCAGTGAACCTGTAATTGACTATAGTTCATAACTTTCCTTCCTAAGGTGACTTTTCTGATAGTACAGTTTGATTTAGACCATAACGGATATACCAATCATGCTGTTAGCAAAAGCAGTGAGACGTCCTAAGTTGAGAGTTCACCGTTCAAAAATATTTAGATTTGAACAACAAGTTTAAAAGCCATTGCTGTTAAACTTCCGAACGTTCTATCCGAGAAGTGTAACGTTGAAACTCAGTTTATTATTTAAAAAAATGTCTCCGACTAAAGTTTGTAGGAGAAGTTTGTATTTAGTTTAAACATTTTTTTACCGGAAATGCACCTGAACAGTGACGCCAAAATCAATGATCAGGCAGCATACAGAAGAGCTTTAGCGTTCCAACCCGTCATACACACCGCATAATTCTTGTATTATTAATCAATTGGGGAACGTGGTCGTTATAAAAATGTTTACTAACGTCCGAGGCACCTGGATGTACGGGGATACCCCGTGTACGGTCCCCATTAGAGCCAAAAGCTCGGTGTTTCCTCAAGTAAAGTAGATAAGAAGTGACTAAACGCTAACTTTAGATCAAAAACAGAATTGCTTTTGCGTCTATTTTATCGTGAACTTTTATTTCTATTGCGTTGCATTAAGAAGACGCTAGAATCTCATTTTTCTACATTTGCAGCGATAGAGTAGAATAATGATCATTCATTAACAGGCAAGATCAACCATGTTAGAAAAAAACTGTGCAGCAAGCAAAAGTACGATGTCCTACCATAACATGCTGTGGTATAACTGCCAGATTACGGATGCGCACAGATTTTGCATCTTAGGCATATGTATTCTCTCAATATATTTTGTTTTTTTTCCTACTTAGCCGTTAGCTCTTGTAATTAGTGAGATACGCCACACGGTATGACAGCTGCTATATCTATAGTTCTATATGCAATAGGCGCCGAGACTAGGACATCTCGGCTGCCTGTTTCTTTCCCTAGATTAATAATGTTAGCAAAAATGTCATAAACTGACCCTGAGGATTGGGGGCGGTAATATGCCTTTTCGGAAGAAAACACAAGAAACCTAAGCTAATGTAGCCGACTGAACCAATAATTTTAACATTTCCTGGATTTCGTGCAGAATAAGTGAAACTCGGATCGTCAGTAGACAACCAGTGAGAGATTATAGTCAATTGAACTTATTTACTAAGGTGTGAAATACTCATCTACAAACCTCAAATGGCATCAATCTTGGAGACTATTATTTTTCTACAGGGTTTTTTTTTCACACATCCACAGTGTATACGTTTGCGCTTTTGTGATGTCACTGCATAATACAGATCTATCCAAATTGGCCGGAAATTAAATTATTATTGAAAAAGTTGGCTCAACGAGTAATATCTTGCCACGTCACGGCAGAGGCTGGAGACAGGGGCTCACATACGATTTAAGTTGTATCGTCCGTTCTAACCAAAATGTTCGATACTTCCCTATATTTGTTGTCCTTAAAGCTGTGTCCGATACTTGCAGATGTCTTTTTTCTAATATGGAGTGAATATGCAGAGACTACGTAGTTCTGTTTGACAGACATATAGTTAGACGGTCCAGATATGCTATGTGCGTTTGATGCGAGCGTCGCTCAAGAAAACATGCAAAAGTAGCCCGTTTAAATGCCGTTTTAAAGCCATCAACTATATTACTGATAACAGCAGCGTTAATACTAGATATTCGAATAGAAGCTAGAATTGGTGCAGGAATCAGATACGACAGTAACTTAAGTAATCAGGGCCGAAAGAAGCTGCCTCGGTCCACCATTAGTTCACAGTCCTTATGAGAAGTTCGAGTGCGAACTTCTCATAAGGATTGTGAGCTAAAGCTGGAACTAGAGCTCCAGTTCGTGTTGGCCTAGACAGCCAGACCGAAACGCGCTTAGGGGTCATCCAATCCGCGATGTGTATTACTACACTTACAGTTCTTCTCTCTTGATATTTTGATGATATTTTTGATCTCGTTTATTGATAGCGTCGATTGTTGCTATGAGTAATGAATATGGTCAAAAAGTACGTTGTCACTTCCAGTTTCTCATGTTCCCTCTTTTTTTTTGCTCTGTTTTTCGCTACCATAAAGTCCCACCTTGTATCATGTCGAGCAGAGCGGACAGTACGTTTGTAAACTGAACTATACATTAAATGAGAATCGATTGGGCACTAACTCAGCATTCGGGGTAACTTGTTGATGGTTGCAGAGAACACATTAATATTGCAGGAAGGATGAAGAAATCCAGAGAGGCTGGTCCACACAAGTTGGCCGCAGAGCTAAAGGCGCCATACATTTGGTCACAAAGTTCGAGTCCATGAAGTATGTGTTGCTAGTTTGTTAATTTCTGTAATCCTCCGCCACCTAGTTTGTACACACCAAATGCCGTATGTTTTCGGCCATTAGGACCCCCATAAACGAATGACTATTACTAGCAACTATCCTTCAAAGCTGAAAAACGTTTGCATAAATTGGTTATAAAGATGGATGACACGGCTTGCGATGTTAAATATATCAATATGGACATTTAATAAGAAGCTTTTAAAGTATTGCCGAGGATCGCAAGTTTATATTAAGCCAATATTAAATACGAGCTCCGAAAAACTTGGTCAGAAACTGCTATCTTAACAGAAGCAGCAAGTGTAAACAGATTGCCACACCAAACATCTTCCAATGACTAAATGAACGATGGAGTCTGTATTGGCTTTGTGGAGCCCTTGCGAACAACTAGCAATAGATGCACACGATAAGTTGCCATAAACTTGTATTCTGCTACTCCATGGCATTCATGTACGCTTTACACAACTTGCTCTATCCGAGGCTTCGACAATCTTCCTGTCATAAAATTAATGTCGCGTTCATCTCGCACTTTTGCAGGAGTTTATGACGGTCCCCCTTCTTCCACCGATAGTTGAATGGTCTTGTGGACCCTTTTTGAAGCAACAAGCGAATCACACATCCTAATTCTTTTTTAAGTGTTGCTTAATGTCACGTACGCAGTATGCTCAATTTTAAGCCTGAAACGCACACATAAGGGGCTATTGCAAAACGATATGAAGTTTAAGTGGAATCGAGGCTGCGTAACATGCAGTAGCAGTGAGTGAATTGAAGACCAAGCCGTTGGTTCGATACGTAAGGGTACGGAACTAAGGAGCACGGTATTTGCGCTCGGTGTAATGTTCGATTATATTATAGCTAAATAGTCTGCGGCAATATATGAGTAACTGTTTATTCATTGCCGGATAACCGAATGATTGAAAAACGGCCTCACTAATTATATAGCCTATAGAATTAAGAAAGACCTGGCTAACAGATGTGCCAAAATGTTTCCAGTAGTTCTCAAGACGGCCTGTATTATATCTGATCTGTAATTATTTTGGCTGCATCTAAATTTCGATAAATACTCACCGGAAGACGACTAGTCAAAGTGAGCACTGATAAACGTCCGTTTATGCTATTAACGGTCGTCCGCTAATCGGATAAACTATTCGTTCATAAACTACGTTATGATTAGGACTATCTCGGTTTATTCCCTACTTTTGCTGAAATGGCAGTTATGCTTTCTGTGAAGTAGAAATAAGCTTCATTTTTGCGCCAGTCCATAGAGATGGTATCGCTCAGTCTGACCGATTGAAGGAAAACTGGACGGTTAGAAGGGGCAATTAAGCCTGTCTTTGTTTGAGGCTGGCTCCCACAACAAGACGAAGTGCGCGTATGGTCGGATTGGAACTCAGGCCACCATATATCGCCAACTCCAGAACGCCAAACACATCACCCACTGAGTTATCATTGCAACGAAGTAACTTACTGAATAAATAACAAATACCTCCAGCACGGCTCGTCAAGACTTCCTTGCAGAGAAGGGGCAAACAATTTGCGCGTTACTCAACTGTAAGTTGTTTTGGTTATTAATGTGGGTATCGAGTAATGATAATTGACTTCATTCAATTCGAAAAGGGGAGAATGGCAAATGAATGCAACCGGTCTACTGCCAGTTTCACTGAAATGGTTGCCCTCCATGGTGGAGACGACGCTGGTCAACCATCCAAGTGGGATCTCTTAAATACTTCATCGATAATGTTATATTATATAATACTGTTTAAAAAGCGAGCCATAAAGTGTTACGTAATTATATTTTGATCGGTTACACCATAATACTCCACGACAGTCCGTTCCTACAAAAAGTATATGACATGCCAATGAAAAAATTACAAGTAGCGAGCTCTTTGATAGCGCTACAATAAGTTCAATGATGTATGTTAATGCTAATTGTGTTAGATAAAGCCGAATACTTTGTTTTACAAAAATTAACACTGAATCTCTTAAACTGAAAAGATACGGTAGAAAATTAGTGTGCGCCATCTACAATTAGCTTGTATTGTAGCATGGCATTTCTGCGTTGTCTACGGAAGATCGCCATATTTTCGCCTGAATCGGAAAAGGTTTTAAAGAAAATTCCATTCCGCACTATTTCAATGTCTTAGAAGACTTACAGAAAGCGAAGGAACACCACAGTTGACAACTATTAACCAGTAACTTCAGTATCTACTGAGTGTATTATAATTGAGAACTAACCATGAACTACAGTTTCTCTTAGACGAAGAGGCATCTGATGTGGACTGAACGGGAGGAGATTGCGACTCAGCTAGCGCCTATGGTTCCGTTTTTCAGAAAACTTCTCTTGAAACATTTTGCAAAATTTATGTGGGTTAGGCCTAAAGGACCACTTATCTAGTAGGATAGCACATAGATTATATGGAGATGAATCTCAAACCTGCCGGAGAAGGGTTCGCTGCAGAATTCTATTAAATAGGGTTTTTGACTGGTGTTATGGCGATACGAAGCACTCGTGATTTTCTCGCGAAGTATAGCTGGAATAAAAGTTATACCGCTGTCTAAAGTAGTCAAAGATGGTCTCTGAGTTACCGCATACTGTATTTCGATGTACACAATTAAATAGCCTTTTTCCCGGTGTTTTTCACAACTATTTTTAAGGACTTCTATAGGAAGTACACCAAAACATCCGTAGTTTACATGGAGTCATATTAGATCAGCAGTAAGATACTCCGGCGGGTGCTTGTAACTTACGTTCTACAACTTTAATATTCAGAGCCAAGAGATTTGTGTAGCCAAACTCATAAAAACTTTGCTGTCCAAATGAGCGAACATAAATAATAAATATAATATATAATAATATAATAAAAAATAATAATAAATAAGAAGCCACAAAATCAGCTTTCTTAATGTTTGGAACCGTTTCACTGTTTCACAAATCGATTATTCAAAGCTAGAACAACGGTAATGGACTATAGGGCCGGAAAGCAAAGATCAACTGCATTTTACAAACTTTTGTTAGATTAATTTTATTGATTCACATCGAAACTTGATTTTTGTTTAGCAGCTTAGCTTAGCTTAGCTTAGTTGTTTGTCATCTGACAGGAGATGCGCTGTGATTTTCTTCGAAGGCATCCTTCTGTCTAGTAATTCAGATTCTATCTAACGATGACCTTGTTAATTACGAGCGTTTTACATGGCGGCATCGTGAAAGCTACGCTGGTTAGGACGTACGTATTTTAACAACATCTAATTTTCTCTGCGCCCTATGATAGCAGACATATTTAAAATCTGAAAGAGTTGATGGAGGTTTTTTTTCTTAGATAGTTTTGTTACAGTCGATTCGATCTCATTTAATCGTAGTGCAGATATTCTGCGTACATCTGTATTGCGTACATCTTCAGATGATTTTCTGAGTGGCAAGCGATTGATGCGCGAATGAAGAAGTTGTACACGCGACTGATCACGTGGCTGTCTATTTTCACGTAATAGGTCGTAAATCTCAATCTACTTGCACGCTTTCATAGAGACCAACTGCGAGCCCGGCTGTCTTTATCTTAACTGGAAGTGGATTTTTCATCACTGCAGTTGTTCTGAGGAGCAGCACTGCACTGATCTGATGATATGCAAACTTTAGAGCACAGGCCAGCGTGCATTTTTGCATTGGTCAGAACATGTTGTCTGGTCGATAAATCTGTTACGCTATTTAACATGACATTTTGAGATCGTGCACATCTGATCAAGCAGAACGACTTCGTAAGCATCTGCACAAATAAACATATATTTCGATGATATTGACTTCCACTGGCTGGTCACCTCTAAACCGATCGCGTTCATGTAAACAAGTCACTTGTCATTTCACGGTACCTTGGTCTACCATCGTTACTCATAATTTGAACATAAAATAGCTCTTTCACTATTTGTTTGAGAATACATTGTAAAAGCTGTTTAGAGGGAAACGTCGACTTGACCGTTGAAGAACGATGGACCTGTTGCTTAAGGTCACCTAGCACGTACTATAATGAAAGACATCCTATTGCCAACAGCACAATTTCCGAATATGGCGGTTCAACTTCTATGATTATAAGTATGCCATAACTGTGCCCTTGTGCCCGACCGCGCTATGCACGTATTATGTATTTGACGAGGTTGGTCATCGCATCTGTGTTGGATAAGTGCTGCTTCGAAATGATAGCTCGATGACAATCGTACCACATAGTTGAGATTTACCTAATCAATATCTGTAAATATGTGCCTCACTGTACTGCCAGTCCGAAGTATCTTCGGCACGAGGCAGCTTCTAATAGATGACTCCCTTAGTTCCACACCAGTGGACATATGGTACCTTTTACCAAAGAGACATAACTAGGTACAGGATGAATATTAGGAATCTGTACATTGTCGAATGGCGACGTAGTATTAACACATGAATATTTAATAGTGTCGTTCGAAGTAACAACTAACTTCACGTACCCCTAAGTTTCTATTAAACTTAGGGGTACGTGAAATGATTCAGGTTGAAAAAAACCGGGCGCAGACACTTCGTTTCATGCTCGTGCTGAGAGCCAGGCGTCTGAAGCAACGCTTGAGAGCGTAAAGCTTAAAACGTCTATTCGCAGTCACGTTCGAAGTGGTAATCTTGGTGACAGTTTGACAAAGCTGTTTCAATAGTGGCCTTTCGGTTTAATCCCAAGCATCTACTATCAACATTGTATAAATCATCTTCTCGCTTGGTTTATGGGCCACGACCTAGACAATGTAGGCTACTGAAATCATACGACAGTACTCGCTTTTGTAGAATTTCTCCCATGTGCTCCAAAGCTGGTGATCCGTAGGTTTACTCAATTACGGCAATTTTACCAGCTATGGCGGCAGCTTTGTTAAATATTAATCCTTTGTTATTTGTACTGCAAGTGATATTGACCTCGTGATCGATACAAGTCAGCAAATATAACAACTTTTTAATTATGTAACGCAACAAAACTGGGGAAAATGAATTTCGGGTTAATTTACGGGCATAAATTTAGCTTTCAGCTTTGATGTAATAAGAATATTTTGAATTTTTCAAATATCTCTTTTAATTTTATTAGCTGCGTTTTTCATTTGAGAAGTGTCAGATGTTTGCTCAAAAGTCTATCTTAACTCGGAAAATGTCGGTCACGGGAATTTTTGTTCTTATATATATATATATATTTATATATATATATATATATATAAATTAGTATGACTAAATTTATGAATGTGTCGTTCGTTTTTTATCAAGTGAGAACAAAGCAATTTGTTCAACTGAAATGCCCCGTGCGCAGGACAAAAAGTTCAGTAACTTCAAAAATATAATTTTTTTACTCTAATTACTCTATTTTTATACAACGAAGAATTGTAGCAAACTTTGAAATTGCGGATCTTCGTTACAAAGTATAGAGATATAATTAATAGAAGTCGATTCGCTTCTGTGTTCTATTAGTTTTCCTTCTTTAGACGATGCCTTCTACAATGTACGTCAATTACGATATTCCGAGCTTCAAAGCGAGAAAAATATGCGTTTGAAACTAAATCGTGGTAATGTGCCGCAGCTCAGGTAGACGCGTGTACCTATAATGGGACCTAAAACCGTTATCTACGATTCTGAGGTTTGTGTGCACTATTAATTTACCTCAATTTATTCTGTATCAGAAATAGGCCGCTAAATATCTTTTGGCATATCTGCACCTTGGAAACCTTAGTTCTCGCATTATAAAAATAATTGTGTTTTCCAACTATATATAGTTTCCAAAGAAGACTTCGCTTGAGTAGCGTGGCTTCAAATACGCTACATTTGCGGTTAATAGGTCGAAAACGACTTGACTAGTTAGAAGTTTCGATTCACTTAATAATTGCTCTGGCATCTCCCGACTAAACTTCGCAGGAAAACACATCCAGAAGGTAAAGTTACGATGCTAATTTTACCGTTTGAATTTACTTATCCACTAAATCGCGTTTACGGTATTGATCTTTTCAGCTAAATTGGACAAAGGCCGTTCCGGCTTGGGGAACTCCGTTCCGCTTAACACCCTTTCAAATCAGGCGCCATACCACACATTATCAAAAATAAAACACTCAAGGTGATCCAACTACATACGAATTTTACCTGTTCTTAGATTTGTATGTAAATGTGCGGCCCTGAAAAAATGTAGCACGCAGAGGCTTTTATTAATGCAACTTCCTTAAGTCTTGTTTAGAGGGATACCCTAAAATATCTGTGCTTGTCTATGGTCTAGCTAGATGAGAGCTGTTACGATCAAAGGGCCCTCGTTAACAAACTCCTAACTTCTATGTTCAACATGATTGTGAAAAAGCTCGGAGACGTTGTATGTATCTGTTTTTTTCTTTGTTTTTGGCCTGTCAGGAAATAGTGCTTGCAGTCTTATCAGGACCGACTTCGATATACTGCCTGTGGATTCTGAAACTACTTTCATATGAATCTTAATTAGATCCGCAATGAGCAGTTACAACTAATACTAGAAGATTACAGTAGCTCCGTGGGAAACTCTAATCTGTAATCCAGATCAGAACTTTACGCGTCTAAATTAGCAAGCAAATCCAGGATGTCAAGCGTTAAACTGGAACGTCGGTTTTAACTTCGCATGAGCATGTAAAGCACAAATTATGTACAAAAAGGAAAGAACAACAAGAATACTGCTACTGCATAAGGCCGAATACCGATAAGGGCACAGTCGAGCAGGAGAATCCATATGTTAAAAGTGCCTGTTTATCGAAATAGTAGTCCCTATTATGGCACTACTGGTTTGAGACGCTGTGGTGCCAATGACCGTGAGCCAATCTCAATACACCTAACACCTTTTTGGGATTACTAAAATTAGATAGCCGGTTTGGAATGATCTCCGCCTCCCGCATTTTTATTTACGGGGCATCAAGGTTTACATTTCTCAATAGTACAAATACAATATATATATACAATATAGGACAATAGTACTCACGAAAACATCCGAACGTATAATTGAGACAAGATAAATACTTACGAGCCTTGGTCTCGAAACATTTAATCCAGTTAACACGCGGGATCTCGTATTTGTCCAAACTAACAGTAATGAATTACTGGGACAGTATGGTTTATCGACTCTTCGGAAATTCTTCATGGGGCTTGGCGCTCCGACGATATCCCGACCAATCATCAGATGGGATATGTGTGATTATGCATCAGTTGTATGGGCTATGACGGTACTCGCAAGAGAACCGTGTTGGTACATCACGGCTAACCGCTCATTAAAAAATTCATGCTTATGTAGATCTAAGCTGAATAGGGAGCGATTATCTAGAGGCCTAATCGCCAGCTAGGATTGAGATCACATTTTCGTTTGGCGTATATTGTCTTTGTTAGAAAAATACATGGTAAGTAGTCGTTTTTCCACATTCAACGACTCCGATCGACCTGCAACGGATCGAGCACAAAATATTTCTTTCAGGATACTTGTATGAGAGAACACAGGATACGCATGCATAAACACATTTCAATAAACAGTGCAGCTGTATATTTTTTAATAACCTAATAAGAAGCTTTGCGTTATATCGTATATATCTAATACGTGTATCAATTTACGCTAGAAAAAGAAGCTATATCTGGTAAATTAGCAATTTCAGAAAAGGCCACTAGAGGGCATTTTCAGAAAAGCTAAAGTTACTGACTCAATGATAGACGTCGTAATGGCGTGTCCGACCCTCGAAACTGTTAACTGGGCCGACAGAATAAAATACGTTCAATGGAGTATGTGTTTTTCCTAACTAGCAACGTCACGTTGCCGGTGGACAAAATTCACACCGATTTAGACAAGTGATGATGACAAGTCATCATCCTGCGGAGACGTTTACGGTCATAACGACGTAGTTGTCATTATGACCGTAACGTAAGTCAAAAGGTGTGAAGGCAATTAGATAAGTAGCTTCACGTTCTGATACAAACGGTCGATTGTCGTCGAACACGGAATCAGCTAACTTTACGAATAAACCGAGCGTCCAATAACGCGACGCGCCACTGTGGACCGCCCAGTTTTGTCACAGCTAAAAATTGACAGATGATCAGTAGATCGTCAATAGAGAAGCATCATTGCAAGCTGAACTGTGGTTATTGGATAGCACAATGTTATAACCATCATTTCCATATGACAACCAATTTATTCCTCTAAGGTTGCTATAACTTGGTTTAGGTGCTTGAAAAACTCTCGTATACGACCCATTCAAAATCCCGCAATAGATTTATCGAAGCCATATATGAATAGCGCACGTAACGGTTGACTGATCTTATCATTACAATTCTGTCCTAGTTTATACTGGACGAATGGGAACAGGTTGGGAACAAATCTGACAAAATAGTAGTTTGTAACAATACTTGGTGCCTGGTTCCTTACGCCCCATTAAAATAAGGAATTTATTATACTTAAATAGCTTAGTAATCTAGGAAAATTGACGACTGTTAGAATCCGGAGAGAGCTAAAATTTTAGGGTATTGGCAGTTCATAGCCCAAATGGTCGAATTATCTAGATTTGAACGAGATAGGTTACAATAGCCACTGTACAGTATAGGGAAAAAAAACATCCCTCGCATGCTTGAGCCTTATTTAGGGAGATTACGTTTCTAGTGCATTTTTTAACAGGTTAAATCTTGCTGTTTGTGAGACGACGTTTGTGACTGAGCACTAGAAATCGGGTCCGCGTCCGACAGCAGCATTTGTCCGTACCGAATTTTCTTTTTGCCCGTTTAATGAGCAAAAGTAGCAATTCGACCAACTGTGCTTCGAAAGTTTGTTCAAAAAATTAATTTTGCTTAACGTGTTGACAGAACGTGGGTCACTTTGGTTCTTGGAATAATGTTAATTGCAGTGCAGTTGGCGTTGAACAGCAAAATTACACCATCGCATTTTGCTCCGCGAAGACCGACCCCACCAGACCTGCATCAACGAGCTCTATTCGAGTATCCAAGAAACGCGAAAGAAAGTTCTTTGCTCAAGAGGAATTACCTTCTACGGCTCAGTGGATAACTTTTCAAATCTTTCACATGTCAGTCATTGCGCGCACAAACCCGGATATGCCGTATTCAGCGCGGACTAAACCAGGTTTTAAGAAACACGGCCATTTGTTGATTAAGTACTTACTTAGTCCGCTTGTCTTTAGGAGATTAGACGACCCTAATTTTCTAACAGACAACTTATTCAAAGTACCAGTTACAAAAAAATATAGAAAAGCAGTAGTTTCTTTACAATGATTTCCGCTAGTCATACAGAGGTTGCAACCGCGACACCTACCGCAAGTGTGTCATTTTCAAGCACTGCTATATCGTTCAGTCGCGAACGCTGTCTATAGCCGCTCCTGTTGGCTCGTTCTCGAGGGTACGGCTATCTCCATAGGCGAATAAAATAATTAGCTGGCCTAATAAACGGTTCCCAGTAGCAGATGACGATTGCTAAAACATATATTTAGCTTTTTTTTTTCTTGACGATTAGTCCTTTCCGCTAGAATACTTTGCTAGCTGCGTATTCATGCTGTCGGCGTCTACCCCCGCAGAGAGCGCACGATGACCTTTGTTTTTCACACTGGCATTCCTTGGGGCATTAGCTGGGCTTCGGCAGCTGCTGCTGCTTCTTCGAGAAGACACTTGTGGTGCACGCATCTGTAACACGCTGTCGTGCTCTCGACGTCCATTCCTTCGAATCGGACTGTTGGGCCTGCTGTTTTTCCGTCTGCCAGACGGTGTCTCGCTTCAGCGTCAGGGGTTCTTTTTTCGACGCGGTTTGGCTTGCCGCCAGTCGTTGGCCGTTGTTGATGTGTGGCTTGACCTTGCACAGAGAAACGCCTCCAGCACTTTGGGCAGATGATTCTTTGTTGGGGCTGCAAGGACACCTTTTAAGGACACGCCTCGAATCTGGCCTGGATCACATCGATATTCTCATTACCATCGGCACATTGACTGTGCTCCGCTTTGATCATGATTAATTTAGAATAGTACTGCACTACGGGTTAGACCACGCAAAAAAATTATCTGCTGAAAACACTTGGCGCGGACCCAGACTACTCGAGTTTACGGCGGGCTGTTATACCTAATGCGACAGGCAAAACCCTCTTACCCTGCTAGTTACGAGAATCATTTGTAAGTATGGCGGCTCGGGAATCATCGGCGTTGCCAATGATGGTAATCGATGAATGAATCGACCAAGACAGCAGTGATCGTAATAAGCGCTTTCTGATAGTTTCTATGCATTGCATGAATCATACGACCGCTGATCATTATAAATTTATATTGCATAAACTTTAGTGACAGAGTTTTTTTTTAGCATGTTAAATTATTATGTGGACTATTATCTATCACTCAAATATACACCTTCCTCGTGAAGTATTCTGTCGTCCACTACCTAAGCTAAAGTACCAGCATTTCATGTTTTCGATTCGTGGTTCTGTCATTTCGTCTCCAAACTGGTGAAGGGATGTTCTATCCTTCTAAGACCTTTGATAAATCTAGCCCATGTGTTGGTTGGTCTTTGTCCACCAGCTGTTACATGACGTAATGCCTTCTGCTCAGTTACATACAGCGCATGCTGCAGTAGAAGGTTCAACTATCAAAAAATCATTTTACGTGAATGTTTATCTATTCACGTCACAATTCTATCCACTTTTCAGTTGCACCCATAATTGAAACCTAGTGCTCATTACTTAACCCACAAGAAGCGCCTTGGGCATATGTCGCTAGATAAGCTTTTTTTTAATATGCCCAGACCTTTCTAATTACCCCGTTTTACGATACGACAAGCAATTGTTTTGCTTGACAATATTTACGCTGGCCTTACTTTGGAAGTGCGTTCATCCTTTCAGCCAGATCTCAAGTTGGCTTGTCGTCGTTTAAAAGCGCACGTATAAGAAGAACACATCGCTACGAAACCGAAAGTGGTCTTTTAGGGTTCACCTCTGTATGGTCGGGTAACACTTAGCTTCAACAAGTAGACTATAGAAATTTAAGATGGATTATAAACGTCCCTTCCGTAGATTTAGACACACGCGACATTAGTCAGTCAATGTCCGAGATATTGTATCTGTAAACTGAGACTAGCAAACATCCATTGCATATATATTTGCGTAAGGAAAAATATAATAAACAAGATTGCTACATCATCTATCCAATCAGTGCACACGTTACATAGGTAGTTACCTAAGTATGTCGTGATAATTACTTAATATAAGTAAAGTCGTGGATACTTTGCCGTACGAAATACTGCGCTCTGAGCCTGCTCTACGCTCTAGGCTAGATAGCCGAGTGTTTTGATTCGTTTATTTCAGAGTATAATTATTTACTTCCCTAAGTGTAGAATTTTTGCCCTCAAAGTAACGTGTCGATTAGAACTCGTAGAACGGACAGGTTACTCTCACGGGGCGATTCAGGGTGAACGACATCCAACCAAATGCTCCTCGGAGTATAGCTGTTTTTTTTATCATTTAGTGATGAGATAAATGGTGAAACCACTTGCATAGCAATATTTGTATTGAGAAGTAATGGATTTTGAGTGCCACCCATACAGTATTCTCTAAAGGACTTTACGTTGTGTTATAATGCTTAACGTGCAGGTAAACAAAAACATTATCAGTAAACAAATTACCGTGAACAGTCTGAGCTATACTACTGGTTTGCATTAGAATACGCAAACATCAACCAATCATTTAAATATATAGAGCAAACTGTCAGTTGGTGACGCTGAAAGATTCATTGTGCGGCTGATTGACGAAATATTAAAAAAAAAATTTTTTTTTGTAAAAAAAAAGAGCGCTTGTCAAAGAGTACACATTTCATGTTGAAAAACCAATGCAATCATCAGATCCGGTTGCTCGAAGTTCTTTGCGGTCAAATCTTTTCAAATTCAGTTAAACATGAATTCTTGATTATCGGTACTGTTAATGCTTTTTTAAATACTCTTCGATGCTGATAAAAAAGCCTTGAGAATCTTGGATAGATAAGGTCGTCTGCGTAAAATAGAGGCAATTAAGAGTAGCTGAACTTGGTGAGCTCTCGAGCAACTAGTCTGGCTTCCAGTTTGAACTTTATCACGTCTGTTCTAGCTAAGACTTGTTAGGACAGCTGAAGCCTGACAAAATTTCCACGTTCTAAATATTCACAGATAGATCCTTGAACCTAGATTATTTTTTTGTGAATCAACCCAGTTGTTAAAAAAAAACAGTTTCGGGACTCCCTCGTTCTCGTTCTCACGCCTTAACTAGCGCCGCTCAGAGACTCAACATGTTTAATGAGACTCGTATCTTCGCCATTATGTCTAGGTCTATATCCCTAATCGAACGCGGCCTAGAAATCCGCCAAACACGATGAACACATGGTAAACTGTCGTGGTTTGGCCTTACGAGGTGTTCAGTGTTCTCAACGACGATCACTGACAAGTGAAATTATTTCTTGCAGTAATCGTCATTAGCGTATATCGACGATAAATTTGTTATATTGTCGGTAAATCACTATGGCTATCAACATTACTTACTGTTAGCTTTAATTTGTACCTACGGTCTTTTTGGTGATTGTGATAGAATTTGTTACTTATCTGTTTGCCGTTGTTTATATCACTTGGCGCTAAACACATTAGACGGTATAGCGTATTCGTATGATAAGGCCCATTTGAGGCCACTGTCGGAATCTGTCGTTGAAGCACAACTGAGGATCAAGCATGGAAAAATTTGTTAGTACGGGACCTGAGGTGGCTGTTAGCCGTCCAACGGCGCCGTTTTGGGGTCAAAGATGAGAGGCACTCGCCTCAATGAGACAACTAGGCTAATAGCTTCAGAGGTTTATTTGAAACCGCTTTCTGACACGGATGCAACACATTCTATATGATACGAACTATAAATAACGATAGCGAACACGGTCGTGGCTTCCATGAGTTCAACTATTTACAATAGCTATCTGTGATGGAAGATAGAATAGAGTTGGCAGCCGTTGCGTTGCTAATCTGCACCGTGCAGTGAAAAAGCGGACCGAAATTTCGCCTAGAGCGTTAGATATCCGCAGCTTATACAGAGGTTTAAGTTAAGTCATGTGTACCTAGAAAATGGAATGGTATGCTACAATAGTACGAATAGATCGTAATATTTGTGGCTTTAGCAATAAAAGAACAAGAAATTTTTGTGATCAAACCTCTCACTTCACGGTTTCACTTTAAGCCGTTTTTAAATATATATCGAATATATTATAAGGTATATAATAGGTGCAAGTAATCTATTAGGCTGGTGATTCTCACTCGTACAGCCATTCATCAGCCATCAGCCAAGATCCATAGTGGGCATACTAAACGCAACCGCAACGCCAACTGTGTCCGATAAGAGCTACTCGGAATCCGCTTACTATTTTTACTATGGAAAATGCACCAATTAGTCGAAATAGGACACGGTACACGTGCCGCGACGCAGATAAATGATGTGATAAAGTGTTAGTGAGTAAGTGAAGCGATAAAATAAAAATATCCTTATTCTAAGCGGAAACAAACAATGAAATCACTTCCATTTTGCTTCCTTGCCAGCGTTTGCCCTTTGTAGCAAGAACAACATCTAATAACACTAGCGTATCACAGGGTAACTTTGGAAAGAAGCCCTTCTGAAAAGGTTCGAAATAGACGCTAGCACCATTTCGAGCTTCAACGGTCACCGTAGACGCAGTGCAGTGCTGTGCCCTATAAATCAGATTGAGAAGTTAATTTGATTACTTACTGACCGCAAAAACTGCACCGCGCGTTCCGGGTGTTGTGATCAGCCCACATGAAGGTGTTGGCGGCAAAAGAAAATTGATAGGCTATTGACAACTTTATATTTCCTGTAGATTCGTCTAGCTATACTAACTCGAACAATAAGGCTTTCTGTTTCTGAGGCCGCTTTCGACGGATTCGATACTTTCTACTACTGTTATGCAATCGTTGTCTCTAAAGTAAGCTTCTGACTCTATCAAGCGCCATCCTCTGACAATCAGCACTATAAAGACTAACAGAAACAAACAAAAACAGAGTTTCGACAATGACAGCTGTTAAGTGCGAGTTCAAAAGTTAGCCATCATCGCCTAACGATAGACGCTTTTCTCTTAGGCATCCCCATCTCTTAGGTATATGATACCACGGACATATCAGCGTATCTTTTTTTTTTATATCTTATCTTTTATCTGCTTATATTAATCAAGCCTCATAAAAAGTGCGGACGTGGTTAAAAATTCAATGAAGGGTGTTTAATTTTCGTGGGAGACCGCTCCGTCGGCCCTATTTTATATATTTATATTTACCCTAAAAAAAACTGCATCCATTTCACAACAAATGTTCTTATAATGTGCTATTTCTGTTAGCTCGTTATAAATATTTGTCTCTTTGTCACTTCCGGGAAGATTTATTTTCACTCCTTATCTAAACAGTTTTTAATTACCACCGAATTTTTATATATTTTTTCTATAACTTTTGTAAATTTTCAAGTATACGAAGTTATAAAAAATGATGAATGGCAAGACATTTGTCAATCTTTTAAAACTGATCAAAGCTAGCGGTGGAATGTTGCTCTAGCTGAATGAGGTTACTCAGGCAGATTGACACGGACGCAGAGAATTCTCCCATTGTGCTACAGGATTAACTCAGGCTACATGCCATGTCCAAGAAAACGCAGAGCTTATTTACAAAAAAAATACATGTAAGGGGTTTACAACAATTAATTTTATCGTAGTTTCTGAATTAAATCTGAGGTTAACTTAGCGTTATTCGAGAGCTCATCTTGTTGTGTAGGCAACTTGAATAGGTAAACAATGATATCAGCATTTTTGAAAAACGAAACACGCTGAAAGCACTCTGTGGAAACGAATGTAATCTACAATAAATAGAAATAATATGACGACATAAATTAAACATCGTCTCATTGTCTGATTCCAGGTGAGTGCGTGCGTCATTCTTGACTGATGGTGAGCCATCTACCGGGAACTATTGGAATACAAAAGCCAAAATATTTCGCAGCTAGTTTACATCAGTTTGCGTAACTTGTAGCTACTTCAATTAAACCTTTACCTGAATTTCGAGTTAATCTTAAAAGATGGAGCATACGTCTAGGGCATGAACTATACTTAGTCTGATAGCCAGTGATATGACGGTAGGAGAAGCAAGCGTGCACTTATGACGGTTTATACACGTATCCATGTTTAAAACGATAAAGCTCATAAGTTAGTATGTAACTTACTATGTGGAACAGAGGCCATCAACCTATATGTGGAACGAATCTGACGAGGACGCGGCGAAACAGAATTCATGACAAAAATATGGATGCGAACGGCACAAATCCAAGATTAATATGCCTATCAAACCGAAAGCGTCTAGAATGCATTAGAGGTACGCACACGACCTATGTCACAACTCAAACCATCATCAACTGAAACTGACAAACTAACTACGCCTATTCTCATAAAATGTGACAGATCAGGCCAAAAAGTGCAAAAAAACATGGCAGGTGATGTAGGTGAGCATAAGGCGAAGCAACCGCTGCAACCCAAATGTAAAGCATACATAACAGCTCATACACTAGTATTCAATATGACAAGTTAAATATAGGCAGGACATATTTGATATAAATTCAGAAGAGGGTAATAGGTTAGATATAAACAGATCTTATTTATGTAAGTCCAGAAAAATGTGGTCGGTTAGACACAAGCAAGGCACCGAAAATATAAACCCAGATTTAACGTAAAGAGGTCGCAACAGATACAAACCTAAAAAACACGATAGGTCAGACGTAAACAGGACATAGCAGATATGAAGAGATCAGATATAAACTCGTGAGAACAAAACGGATGAGGTATCAAAAAGCGAAAAGAGATTTTCCCTCAGAAAAAGGCGAAGGGTCAGTCGTAAACGGAACACGTTAGACATGGACTCAGAAAAATACGACAAGCGAGGCATAAAGTAAACGCGTTATATATAAATTTCGGAAATTATTATGGACCAACATACGCAGGACACATGAGATATAAATTTGTACTATGTTATTATATGTATCAAATGTAAAAAAGTCAGATTAAATCTAAAGCAAATAGATAATAATAGATCGGATACAAGGGGGCCACATCAGATACAAAACTTCGAGAACATGACAGGTCAGATAGGTAAAGGACACATTAGATTTAAACCTAAGAGAACATGACAAGTCAAATATAAACGAGGCAAATTTAACATGGATCTGAAAAGACATGACAGAATAAACATAAACTGGGCGTGTAAGACATAAGCCCAGGAGAATACGATAGAACACACATAAGCAGAGCACATCAGATATATTCCCAAAAAGACTTGACAGGCCAGAAATGAACTGCTCATATAAGAAACAAATCCAAGAGAACTTAGCAAGTCAGTGATAAACTTGACATACCAAATATATATCCGGTAAAACATGACAGACTAGACATAAACTCGACACATTAGATACCTATCCAGGAAAACATGATAGGTTAGATATAAACAAGAGTGATGGATATAAACACAAAAGAGCATGACAGGCATATTATAAATAGGCAACATCTCATAAAATATTAAGTATGACTTAAATTGGCTAGACATAAATAGGCCATATCAGATACAAGCCTAAAAGAACATTGTAGGTCAAACATAAACGAAACACATTAGACACAGATCCTGTTGAACAAAAGTCAGGCATAAACTGAAAACATCGGATATACATCCAGGAAAACAAGACAGGTTAGATATTAACAGGCCTCATTAGACAAACCCAAAAGAATATGACAAGCAGAACACATTTGATATAAATTCAGAACAAGGTAACAGGCTAGATATAGAAAGACCTTATTTAAATATAAGTCCAGTAAAGTGTGGCTACACACAAGCAGGGCACAGAAAATATAAACCCAGATTTAACGTAAACAGGTCGCAACAGATATGAACCTAGAGAAATGCGATAGATCAGACGTAAACAGGAGATAACAGATATGAATTAAGGAAAATGATAGGTTAGACATATACGGACCACTTTACATATCAACTTAGGAGGGCAAGACGGATGAAGTATAAACAAGTGACATAAGGTTTTCCCTCGGAAAAAGGTGAAGGGTCACTCGTAAATGGAACATGTTAGATATGGACTCAGAAGAACACGACAAATTAGGCATAACGTAAACGCGTTGTATATAAATTTCGGAAGCTATGATGGGTCAAACATAAGCAGGACACATAAGATATAAACTTGGGAGAATATGATAGGTCAGAAGTGAAAAAGTCAGATTAAATCTAAGATAGATAATAATGTATCAGATATAAAGGGACCATATCAGATACAAAGCTTAGAAAACATGACAGGTCAGACAGGTAAAGGACACATTAGATTCAAACCTAAGAGAACATGACAAGTCAAATATAAGCGAGGCAAATTTAACATGGATCTGAAAATACATGACAGAATAAACAAACTGGGCATATAAGGCATAAGCCCAGGAGAATACGATAGAACACACATAAGCAGAGAACATCAGATATATTCCCAAAAAGACACGAGAGGCCAGAAATAAACTGCTCATATAAGATATAAATCCAAGAAAACTTAGCAGGTCGTGGTAAACTTGACATACCAAATATATATCCGGTAAAACATGACAGACTAGACAAACTCGACACATTAGATACCTATCCAGGAAAACATGATAGATTAGATATAAACAAGAGTGATGGATATAAACACAAAAGAGCATGACAGGTATATTATAAATAGGCAACACCTCATAAAATATTAAGTATGACTTAAATTGGCTAGACATAAATAGGCCATATCAGATACAAGCCTAAAAGAACATTGTAGGTCAAACATAAACGAAACACATTAGACACAGATCCTGGTGAACATAAGTCAGGCATAAACTGAAAACATCGGATATACATCCAGGAAAACAAGACAGGTTAGATATTAACAGGCCTCATTAGACAAACCCAAAAGAATATAACAAGTTAAATAGATATAGGCAGAACACATTTGATATAAATTCAGAACAAGGTAACAGGCTAGATATAGAAAGACCTTATTTAAATATAAGTCCAGTAAAGTGTGGCTAGACACAAGCAGGGCACAGAAAATATAAACCCAGATTTAACGTAAACAGGTCGCAACAGATATGAACCTAGGGAGATAACAGATATGAATTAAGGAAAACATGATAGGTTAGACATATACGGACCACATTACATATCAACTCAGGAGGGCAAGACGGATCAAGTATAAACAAGTGACATAAGGTTTTCCCTCGGAAAAAGGTGAAGGGTCACTCGTAAGTGGAACATGTTAGATATGGACTCAGAAGAACACGACAAATTAGGCATAACGTAAACGCGCTGTATATAAATTTCGGAAGCTATGGTGGGTCAAACATAAGCAGGACACATCAGATATAAACTTGGGAGAATATGATAGGTCCGAAGTGAAAAAGTCAGATTAAATCTAAGATAGATAATAATGAATCAGATATATAAGGGGCCATATCAGATACAAAGCTTAGAAAACATGACAAGTCAGATAGGTAAAGGACACATTAGATTCAAACCTAAGAGAACATGACAAGTCAAATATAAGCGAGGCAAATTTAACATGGATCTGAAAAGACATGACAGAATAAACATAAACTGGGCATATAAGACATAAGCCCAGGAGAATACGATAGAACACACATAAGCAGAGCATACCAGATATATTCCCAAAAAGACGAGAGGCCAGAAATAAACTGGTCATATAAGATATAAATCCAAGAGAACTTAGCAGGTCAGTAGTAAACTTGACATACCAAATATATATCCGGTAAAACATGACAGACTAGACAAACTCGACACATTAGATACCTATCCAGGAAAACATGATAGGTCAGACATAAACAACAGTGATGGATATAAACACAAAAGAGCATGACAGGTATATTATAAATAGGCAACACCTCAAAATATTAAATATGACTTAAATTGGCTAGGCATAAATAGGCTACATCAGACATAAGCCTAAAAGAACATTGTAGGTGAAACAAACGAGATACATTAGACACAGATCCTGGTGAACATAAGTCAGGTATAAACTGAAAACATCAGATATATATCCAGGAAAACAAGACAGGTTAGATATTAACAGGCCTCATTAGACAAACCCAGAAGAATATGACAAGTTAAATAAATATAGGCAGAACACATTTGATATAAATTCAAAACAAGGTAACAGGTTAGATATAGAAAGACCTTATTTAATAAATAAGTCCAGC
>NW_019213538.1:8728-12501 GCF_002532875.2 Varroa jacobsoni | reverse complement strand
TATATATAGCATTCATTAACTGCTGTTTCAACTGGGTTATCAGAAATAGACTCGGTTGGGTTCCAATTTGGGCTTCCTTATAATCGTCTTTGGATTTATATTTGCTTGAGTATTTACTGCGGTTATTGCTGCGGAACGATTATTGCTTTGTTATTTACGGTACTTAGGTCAGGCTGATGCGCTCACAAAGTGTCGGACTGCTGATCGCTTTTTCTATTCTGTTCCTGTTCGTTGTTTGATCTGATGAAACCGAAGAGTTGCTGGTAGCACCTCTATTATTTCTTGCCATTCATTCTCGCATTTCATCGTCTGCGGGACATACTGGTGAACAGTGCTAAATTCGAAAGAGCTGTCTTCTGCTTCTTTCTGCCACATAATTGGGTTTAAGCTTAGTCATTTGGAATGGCTTTAATTCTGCCGTCTATGGCTAACACAGAGGAGAACGAATTGCAGATTGGTAATTTGGATGCCAATGATCTCTGCGCGCACCTTTATAGTCGTGGGTGCCACCGACCTAGGCACCGTCAGATGCAACAAGGGCAGCGAGGAATACGCCGGCGCCAGCCGCCGCCCTCGATAGTCAACGATGCTTAGAATAGTTCTCATGATTGATAAAAAATAATAATAGTATACCTATACGCTTAGGCGCTACGGGCTGTATGATGGCGCCAAACGCTCTGCCGGTGTTTTTCAATAAAAATTATCATGGTGTTCTTCATTAGCTTAGCCGTCATGGGCGTGACTATATGTGGCCGACGAAATAAGTGATAAACTGCTCTTTGATTAGGTAATTTCAGCTCCTTTTCGTCTAACGCTCGTATTTCTTCTTTCTTGATAACCTAGTATTACTGTTAATACCACTATCAGGCACAAACAAAACCATAAACCTTAATTTTCAAGGGAAGATTAAGATTGCAACATCTGTGCTGTATCTCCGTCTCGTTTGGCATAATCTCGCTCCGTAATGAAATTTCATTGTCACACACACATGCACAAATACACACAGACGCATACACACATACACACACACATATAGACACACGCCCGCACACACACCCACGCACACTAACACACGTTAACAACGGTGACAATGCCAGGTGTTGATTTAGGTTATTTTTTACCATGTTTACTTACTATGCTGCTCTCTGCAATAGGTACGACTAAGCCTCGGCCTACTGTTTTAATTTTTTGTATGTACTTGCATATCAGTTGAACTGTATATGACCTTCTAGTAGTGTTGAGATGAGCTGAAATTAAATAAAGATAGTCCGCAGTAAGGCCAATAGAAAAAAAGTATTTTTTTTTTGTCACTTTATAGTAAGTGCTGACAGCGTTGCCCCAATTATAGATTGTCTACCCGTTAGGGATAACGAATGGGTCTACGAGTTGTTGAGTCGGATTTCGGTTATCTAAAAATCGGGCTGGATTTGCCCACTGTACGATACGAGGAACATTAGTTAGGAATCATATCACGGGGATTGTGTTCTTCATAATGGCGCATTGGATCTATAGAGCCGATGTTAGACATTCATTCAGTCTCTGTATTGTCTCGTTTAGAGGAGCAACGCAATTCTCGTATACTTGACCGCTGTTATTCCCTTGATTTGATTGTATTGGCTGTCTTCTTTATCTAAAAAGACAAGTCCTATAAAGATGTCCATTGTGGACGAGACGGAGGCAGGAGGTGTCATGCTGTTTTTAACCAGTTCGGCGGTACCCTGCCCTTTTTAATAAATGGAAATCATCGTTAGTGTCCTTTGTTGTACACTACAAGGTAGCGTTAATTTCCTCTATCGTTTCGCCGCTTGAGAAAATCATAGCTGATGATCTGTATTTACCTGGGCTAGCTTCGATGTTGCAGTTGTTACTTCAATGTTTTATTCAAACAATAATAGTTATGTATATATATATATACATTGCTTGTCGATGCCGGAAGATACTTAAGTGTATTTTTCTTACATTACCACGAATATATCATTAGTCGTAGCGTCATTTTGAGTGCGTGTAGATATTTATATCCTATTTCGATAAGAGTTTGTTACCAACGGTCTAATCCCCGGCCAAGGGCAACTCATTAAGGGTGGGTCTGCCTTTGGAGTTCATTGTCTGTCGGCGGATAGGTCTCCGCCATACGCCAAATTTTCTCGTTGGGAGAGGCGACGCGTATTCGATCACCATTGTAAATGTTCTACTAGCTTTCGCCATAATCGACTCAATGGCTACCGTTGTTCTGTGTTCATGTTCTGTGAGAGCCCTCAACCGGCGAAAATAGGACAAAAACTTCTTGTCCAACCGAGTGCATATTTCATGCCACCTATGTATATATAGTTGTTATTATTACAAGTTTGTAACCGTCACAGTGTTCACGACATGTAATTATCATTAATAATAGTATTTATCATCAGTATTAATTTTATGACAGCTTTCAAACTATCTTCGTTTTTCATTTGCCGCAGCTTTCGTTTACCTTCTGTTTGTCACTTCATTTGTTTTCGTTTTTTGGCCGCTGTCTTCGTAGACGTTATCCTTTGTTTAATATTATTATCCGTTATAATTCATGTTATTATCAGTATCATTATATATATTAATGTTGTCTGCTTGATAGATAAAATATCACGTAATATCCATCCATTGCGCCGTCTTTTTTCAGTGTCATTTCTTACGTCTTCAACATGATCAACGTCACATTATTTGCTAGTAGAATAGTAAGCTCATGCTTCTCTTCATATCTTCCATAACCACAGCTGTGTTTGAAACTTCTTTGTTCCTGTGGGGGCTGGGAACCGCTCAATCATTTATTAGCATCGGTGGCAATCTGCAAACCGCTACTATTCCTTAAAGAGCAATGAATTCATTGTTGCTGCTGCTGCTACTGTTGCGTACAGGATGACGCCGTTCTACCGCAACACTCTCCGTGAGATAGGAATCTTCGTAAAGTTCAGACAAACCGAACTCTATCTTAGCCTCCTCTATCTTAGCGCTTGTCTTCGGCGGCTCGTCTTTTCCTATTTGTTTCGCAGTCACATTTGCGGATGGGGCAATTTTTTTTGCCTTTCCACACACGAGCGTGAGCGTATTGTCACGGGTCGTTGAAATGCGCACCAGGCCACACCGACCTGAAATGGGACGAGATACTGATCATGTTAACAGACATAGTTCATCTCTTAGTAGTATGTTTGTGCTAATCGAAGTGAGACCAGACATGTGAATTGCCTCGTTGTTAAATCGAAAACAACTGCATTTCTCTTCTGTTTACACACATAAATGTATGTGAAAATAGCGTTTCTTTACAAGTAAGCCAGAATCGTCACTGTGACAGGATCGTTTATAGGCCGACTTGTTACTTGCAGACAAGTATCGTTCGGATTATCTATGGTGTTCTGAAGGTTATGATATGATCTTTTAAAGACTTACTCAAAAGCACGGCATGTAGTCTTCGAAAAACGTAACCCTTTTAGTCCCTTAGGTCAGACATCCATAATCACTTAGCTTGAATTATTTTCAAACACCCTGTATATAAGCCGTTTTAGTAAGGGCTGTGAATTCAGTTGGCTTACTAGACTATTAATTGTATTCACATGCAGTAAAGTTTATAATAGAATTACTTTTTTTTCTTTCACGTGACGACAGAGTGTTGATGCCTTTCCCTGAGATTCATCGCTGCATCTTCGTCATCGTCTCTGTAAATGAGTGACAAATTAGTGCCTATTATAAGCGCCCAAACTGTACCCCCCCCGCTCTCTCTCTCTCTCTCTCTCTCTCTCTCTCTCTCT
>NW_019213538.1:0-8460 GCF_002532875.2 Varroa jacobsoni | reverse complement strand
ATATATATATATAGATGCACTGCCAAATAACTGCATACGAATAAACTCTGACGAACAAAACAACTTCAGTTGATCAACTCACCTCGTCTTTCAGTCTTCATAGAGTTGTTCCCTGATGATAATTACATGTTGAATTATCCCATGTAAGTGTCTGTTAATTATATCCGTTTAAGCAGTATGCTCAAGACGTGCTCTCTTTTGTTATAGCCTGGTTTACTTCCCTGCTTAGATTGCTCTATTACACAAATAGTAAGTATAACGGTTGTTGTTTTAGCATTTTCCTTTCTCCCTCCTTCCGTTTGCATATTCCTCATTCGCACCTTATAGCTGGTCGACGATTCCGACGATCGAATCAGTCCAACGCATCTTAGCTTACTTTTTGTCTTTGCAGGCGATGTCGTCTAATTTGCCGTTTGCGTTGTTCTTTTATGGCGATGATTAAGACCAGACAAACGTCAGCCCCTTCCCTCTCGCTCCCTGTGCCGCTCGTGTCGCCATTGTAGACGAATTCGATCGCACAGGGTCGAGTCAGATCAGGGGTTGTGCTCGATGGCAATCCCCGGATCCGTCGCATATGTTTTTCAATTATTATTCCTCTAAATCTTCTTTATTGATCATCATTGTCATCGTCAGGGTCGATGCTTAAGTAATACTTTGACCGCTCTGTCATGGTGATCCTCATCGTCGATGAGGTCCACGACGTTACGTACAACGCGCTATGTCCTAAGGCCCGCTCCTACTGCGTGACCTATAGCGCTTCGCTAAGAATATCTATGTACCGCAGTGTTCAACGAGCGATGTCTAAGCACGCTTCATTTATTCATGTCGTCTTCACGATGCTGAAGCGCGATAGTGAAAATTTATGAATCGATGGCAGAGAGTTTTTATTTTCTGTCAAATGCTTTTGTTCAACATCTGTTTCTGTGTCTACATGAGGTTCTTTATAGCCGAAGCGAGAATTATTGCCACTCAAGTCGTAACGTGATGGAAGGTGTTTTTCCTGTATTACGCACGCTTGTCACTAGATCACACGATGGCAGACGATGTCAACTGACTAATCGATCCCCTAAGCTAACCACTTACTATGTCCTTGTTGTTATTATTATTATTACTATATGATGAACGCTTGTGCGATCAGACCACGGGGACGTATTTTTCATCAAGGGGGCGGAAGGGGCGGAGAGGGAATTCTGGGACATTCTAGTGATAACCATTGGCAAAGGCGGCCGCCATTAGCGGGCCCATCGAGACAGTGAGCGGCGGGAAGCCCGATGGCTGAGGTGACGTCGCCGTCTGAACGTAGCTGACGGCGCTGCTATCACCACAAGCTGACGTCGTGTACAGCTCCTGGATGCCAGCCGCCGACCTTAAAGGGCCGGGACTGGCCGTGTTCCCGGCAGCTCCCATGGCGCCAGCTGCTCCACCCACTCCGCCTACGCCAGCCACCGCCCCTGAGCCGAACGCCTGCTGGCCGCGAGCACCAACTGGCCCTGCTCCGTTCGCTGGCGAGGCAGGGGCTGCAGCGAAACCTTGTGGCCCGTAACTGTTGATCACTGCAAGTCGTCGATAACAGTAGAAATACAATAAGCAAAAACAATAATAACAGGAACAACAAGAGCAAAGAGAAACACAAACACAGAAGAAACGAAATGAATATCCAGTAAATTATCAGTACAGTAGATCAATTTAGCTCTATCTATTGCGCACATCTTAAAGTACAATACAGTATAACACATATACTCATCTATGATATATAATTATTATTACTAGAACGGATCTAGGCTGTATTGTCGTTATCGTTATAATTAAATATCGCTTAGTTAGGCTAGATTGAACCTCGGTAGAACAATTTACACTGGTTGTTTTTGTCGCGTATCTACAGCTTTATAATCGTTCATCTAAATTAAGTGCTGGACGTTTTTACGTGGATTCGATACGTCTCATACAGCAGTTAAAATTGCTCATTGTCATCATCGTATAGAAACACGTATCATTTTTACAGGTTGGTGCTGTTATTGAAAGAAGGCTAAAATGGCATAAACGTAAATAGATAGTCAATATACAATCGCTATTTATTTTTAGGCGTGTAGTATTTTGCCATGATTACTGTTAAGGTCCGTTGATTGACAACAGATAAAGGCGGCCCTACTTATTTCGTCGTAAAATAGGTATATTCGCTAATAGCTAGTTCCTTTTTCCGTATTTTTACGTTGCGTACATCGAAAAGCACCGATTGATTAACAAGCTGAATACATAATAACATTTAAATAAGATTTGAGTTGGAATCTTCGCTTTTATTTCATCATATACACACATATATATTTTTCGGACACCTGTAAATTTGTTTTTTTCTACATATTAAGGAAGGTGATGACATTAGAAGCGAAACGTACGATTGGATCACGGTAATAGGTAAATTCAATCGAGTACGTTTGTTCGAACAGAAGTTACATGAATCGGTAACACATGATATTGTCTATAGGTAAGTTAGTTACATCAAGTCAATGTAACGTTACGTTGGCTGGAGCTATGGTCGTATGGACTTTTCCACATGGGAACAAAGAGATCTAATCACTGCTATGGTTGTTATTGTTGAAGCAAACGACTGATAAAGGCCTGTTGGCTCATTACCTGATAGCGCTTGCGTTAGCAACGGCGGAGACGTTTGCTGTCCATTTAGCTCGACTACAAACAACACAAAAAGACGATCTAGTTACTAAACTACCCTAGGATCTAAAGTACAATACTAACGACACTTAGACAAAAACAACAGCACCCTTAAATAAATATGGGCCATCAGCTAGACATACTACCAGCTGATCAGGCTAGAGTTCATCAAAAAAAAACAAACGATTATCACGAATCGCTTAACAAAATGATTTTACCCAATTTATTCAATTCAACATTTGTTAGAGTTCCAACTAGAAGGTCAGTAACTGGTTTTGTTGCCGCCGGCCCGAACCCCGTCGACGTTCGCCACGCGTCGCAAAAATCTTCGAAACTACAGCCACAATCGCGCATGCCATTATTGTATTACAATATGAGGTGTTCAGGTAAGGATACAGATGAGGACAAAAGCAGGTAAAAGGGTTATGGTATGTGTCCGCTCAGCCCTCGGTAACTGAGAACGGGACGAGCCCCACGACGCCAGGAGACCCGTCATGCAGTTCCGTGACGCTGGTTGGGTTACACGAAAACATCTGCACGATGTCCTTCGTAGTGATTCATGTATTGTTCGTGTACGTTCGTATTAAGTTCTCTGTAGCTTGTCCAATCCCTGGCGTCTCCTGCAATTCTACGGTGGGTGTTTGAACCGTGTAAATGCGAACGTTTCGAAAACTAGTGATTACTCTGTATTCGTTTGCTTCACTCATGGCTGTCTTCGACAATGATGGCATAGACAAGTGTAATATGAAGTCGAGTTTGAGTTTCGTATGATAAAAGTGTCATATAAGGCACACATTACCATTGTCCCACCCTAAAGCACCAAACCTTTAACGTGGTATCCTGCTACAAAAAGCCAGGAGCGGAACTACATCTGTAAGAGATCCGCGGAAAATTGGTTTCTAATTATATTCAAGCATTATGCTAAATCAGTCAACTTTGCTATCCATCAGTCGTGTCCTTTCCCTAACTATTGGCCGTTATTCTGGGCTCCAACTGTGACGAGATCGCTATATCTACGTACACTGTACAGCTTAACGATAAAGAGTTTTTACGATTAACTTCGTCTCTATCCAACCCTAAAATACACGTTGACAATGAACCGATTTTGAATTGGAATTTTCTTATTATCTGTTACACAGCTAAAATGGCCTGTGGTAGAAGCGTTTTAAGATCGATTGCAGCACTACCATTCCTGCTAATATAGTAAACGTCAATGGGGGACTCACGTAAACCATAGGCCTTTGACAATTTCCATTTTCCAGGAACATTTTTGCCTTCAACGACCTCATACGTAATTGTCTTCATGGCTCGTGTGTACTGTTAGCTTTAGTAGCAATTTGTATAGATTTACTTCTACGTGTTTCTAACAGCCGAATTATTATTATATGCGGTAAAGTCAAAAACGTTTTGTTTCGGTTTTCTGGAAAGTACTATCATTGGTCTAAATCAACAGCTCAAATGTTCATGAAGCGTACTTTTTTTTTAGCCTAAATTTTTACTTACTAGCCATTAGCGATTCCAATTATTGCTCTTTGACCTATTGCTGTGTGTTGTTTGTAAAACCATTCGGTCACAACTGGTTGAAGCAACCATGGAAATGCTGAAGCAAACTACATAGATTTCCCAAGGAGAAATAACAATAGTGCGCATATGTGTGTATATATATATATACACATATACACACTACTGTTGTCCTAATTATTCAGAAATATATACATTTTCTACGAAATTTACATAGTTACTTTTTCGGGAGAAACTCCAAAGCTATAAACGAAATGATGGCTGAGAGGCAAAAACCGGAAATTACATTAACGACGATGAAATAAACGGCATTGAATTACATATTATTTCAAGTGTTTTTTTTTGTTTGCTTTCGTGTTACTGATACTGATGCATCAAAATGTTTCTGAGTAAATTTTTGACAAAATGAATGGCTATTGCTCTTACGAAATAGAACCCAATGTGACAGGTTCCTACAACCTGTCACATTGGGTTCTATTTCGAAGTAAACGAAACGTAGTGATTGCCTATTGGTGGTGCGGGCTAAGTTAAACAATTGAACTGTCCACTGTCATCTAGTAGTACATAAATGCATGCCATAGCGTTCATTTGAACTTGTTGTCTACTCTTTACAATGGCATTCCGTGTAGCATATCACGTATCTACCGTTGCAAGCTACAATATGGTAACTAGGGTATATAGAACAAAAATGAGGCCAGTCAAATCTACCTGGTCTACAGCATTTTCTACAAGTGGTAAGCCGGTAACATAAGTTGCGGCTGGCTAGCAGGACCCAGGAACATCGTTAAAAGTATATAGTTAAATATATAGTTTCTGCTCTGAATAGCGTTTCAGAACACATAATTGAATAAAGAGCTCGTAGATGTTTTCATTATGGGCATGGCCCCCGCTACTCTGCCAGAGTGGTCCTGGATGCTGCCTACCTCGGAGTTTGCAGGGCCGAACCTGCCATGAAAAAAAAACAAGATATGATAAATAATATGCACAGTTTCGCTAGTGCGACAAGAAGCTTTTATTTTCAGCTGATCAAGATTCAGAAAAGCACGAATCAGTGTTGAACTAAGCTAATTAGTTCAGCTTGCCCCTAGCAGCTTTAATATAGATCTCTCACTTTTGTGGCCCATTCCGCGATTGCAGCGCCAGTCACGCAAATACAAACTTTCCAATCGCCCGCTACGTGTTGAAACGCCTACGTAGATCCACTACATCAGCTAAATTCACAAGCTAAATGAACAAACATAAGGATCACATAAAGCTTCGGAATCCTAGACAACCTAATCATTTGCTACGGTTTCACTATCAAAAATGGTTCGAGTAAATCATTTTCGGACGATCAATCATAGAATTCTATACTATTGTATTGTACTTGCAAATCAATGAACGATGCGTTTAGTTATGTAATCATCGTAATATATATATATATATATATATATATATATATCAACGACAAAGATGCTGACGGGCCGACAGGAACGGCTGATCGATGGAGGGTACCTCTACGAGGACGGTGCACTGGTGGCGCCCTCTCTAACGAATAGAATACGTAAGTAAGAACAGTGCACTATGGTACAATAACCGATTACCATATCTACGAAACACGATACAACAAGTCATCCCTCTATCGGGATCCCCGGCTACAAAAAAGTTAAAGTAATTAGCAGTAATCACGGAGTCAATCGAAATCGCAGATTTAGGTTCTACGAGACACGATTCGATAGCGTGCTTACCCCGGTATACGGCCAGCCATAAATAGCAGCAGGAAATAGATATTCTGTACATGTCGGTGTCGAAGGGCGAATTAATCTTTCTCAAGCAGCTTCGTCAAATGACGTACTGCCCCATTTCGGACAATGCAGTATTGTGATAGCGTACACACGATTCGTCGAGACGACACGCTACGAAGATGATGCGTCAGTCAAACAGGTTCAGTCGTGCTTGAAGGTTATTAATTAGTTAAAGGCTGTTAGCTTGCGTCAACTTGTCACCACCCCACCGAACAGGTACAGCCATTCCGATTCTAAACGACCCTTTCGTGTGCCAATAGAGCCTTGAGCTTAGAATAGCTAATGCCAGCAGACTGGGTTTTTGTTCTCATACAGGTAAGGCAACACAGCAGAGGCTAATGCTATTTATCTGGAATGAGATAGATTTTTAAGGCACAGCGAAATGGACACAGAATCAAGAAAGCTTCGGGTTAAGGAAAACCAAGGACAATATAGCAACAACAATAAGAGAAATAGGCAATGCATATTATCCAATTTCCGTCGAAAAAAAAATTTGAAAAAGCTAGACCGCATGATATCCGCTGCCAATGCTAAACATCTTTGGTCTGTGCGGTGACAAGTAGACGGGAGCGTATACTCAGCGTGAGAGAGAGAGAGACAAGGCGCTGTCTCGAGAGTCCTTCGTTAGTTACGGAGGACGGTGGCTACTTTCCTAACTAGTTGGTTTGGGAAACAGGCGAAAAGTGTCCCAGGGGGCACGGTGGGACACGCTACGGGGTCTGGAGTTGAATTGGGTTATTTCACCATCTCACACTAACCACTCGTTCGTGTGCAGCTCCGACCGTCATGGAGGGGTGATGAACTCGTCAATTCTGCTACGGCGGGTGCTGCGAACATGTTGCTCGGGCGTTGATCGTCCTAGCAACATATACTCGCCATTTGTTCCCTCCTGCTCGCTCCGTCCCGAGGCTCTCCGTAGTCAACTAAGCAAGCTTTGACCAAGACCCATCTGTTCTGCCTTACCGACGGGTACAGCAGCATCGGTGATAAAAACCGGTGACTTGCAATGGCGCTTGTCATACCTGTCAAACTGGCAGGAATCCTTTCTGCTTCTGCTCTATCCGTGTTACTTCTCGCGAACCGCTTGGCATAACCGTCCTTAGAATAGTCCTAAGTTTGATTCATAAACTCACTTTCAGGACAACTAATTCGGTGGAAGTTATTACAATTTAGTTGGATCACGGCCAAAGACAATACGAGTTGTATCCATTTTGCCAAATTGGATACAATCCTACGATGTATTTATATATATATGGAGCTCTTGGTCCTGTCAAAAGCTGTTTCCCGCCGATTATGCAAGTGACATCGAAGGAATGGCTTTAGGTAGGTCAGCTTCTTCACGGACCTATCCATCCAAACCTTCGATTTGCTCTGTATGTAATGTGTTTTTATGGTACGAAAGTGGCTCGTCTGATTAGGCAATGCAGTTGAGCGGAAGCTGCCTAAGGAAAACTTCCAAAATCATGTCTAGCGATCTCTAAGAGAGCACATGAGTTTTCTACCACACTAAGCAAGTAATCACTATGGGAAATGACATAAATGATCACGCGTGTCATATATACCGAAAACAAAGTGCGTCTATCAGCTACTATCGATTAGGGCTAACGAATTGTACTAGCTCGGGTATAAAACAAAACAGAGAAAATGATATCGCTATTTCTAGTAGCAGCTCAATACACTTTTGTGCTTCGGTACGACGATCTGATCCAACCGCTAACGGCTTCAATATCGAACTAAATGATGAACAGAACCTCGAAACTTTCGATAGCCAACACGATAATATTTATCTAGAAGCCTATTAACTGCTGATTTTCTGCCGGTACGGTATTCATAATTGACACAGGTCTGCTACGAACTACATTCAGGCTCAATGACGTGAATTGGAGGTAGAACCAACTTCTTAGCGTAAGGCTTCCTGCTCGTTGCGCATAATTAACTAATCTGTTTCTTGCCAGCTGGCGGATGGATATAGATAAATTTATATAAAATAGCCTATTGGAAAAGGTGTTTTTCTAACTTGATGATTAACTAATACGATATCGAAGTATTTCGTATTCAGAGGTAGCAACGTTTGAATGTTAGGATCTAGTATTATTATACCTGAATGTGACGACTGTGCTTAATTTAGATCTTTATTTTTTATTATTGGTAGTAGTGTTGTAGTAAACGTGCGTTACATCGGTGATTAAATTATTAAATCAATCTGTATTTTAATATATTAAGTTGATAGGGAGACTTCACGAGTACAATTATAGCTGCTTATTAAAAACAATAGGGATTTTCCATGTGTCTTCCGCAATATGTGTCTCGACCACAGTCATTATGGCTGCCCAGGATTGACAGGCATTACAAAAACTAGCCAAATCTACATAAAGTTAAGGGGCATTTTATTCTTCTTATTATCGTTTCTGTTGTCATTTTCATCATCAATCGACAATCAGGATTATTCGAAATAGATTGTATTCTGACATCGTCACATGTTCTCTAA
>NW_019213537.1:25801-74854 GCF_002532875.2 Varroa jacobsoni | reverse complement strand
GCTCGATATTTGACTACACAGATTTATCCGAAGAAATTAACTCGATCGTATTTCCATCTACGAAACTCTACAAAAAAACGCAACAAGATCGAGCCATCCAAAGCTAAAGAGCGGATCACATATGACAGTAGTGAAGAAAATCTTCGGTACAATAAGTTCTGTCAAAGTTCGCAGTGACACCAGAGAAGAGGGTGGTGTTTGAAAGAACTCCTGCCCTGTGAGCTACTGGTGCCTGCTAGGACAATTGATCCTGTTAACGATTAATAGGATTACAACAAGCCATTAAAAAATCAACTGAAACAAAGCTGCGTCGCCTTGCAGTATGACAGTGGTAGAAAACACATATCTTTACTTATTCAGCAAAAAAAAACTTGTGTGTAAAATTTCAATGTACCCGCCGTGTTTTTAGATGCTGCACCATCAAACTCTTCTCTGTTTCGGTGTTTGGAAAGCTTCTCCAATAGTACCAATTCCGTTTTAGCCTATCCCTATCCCAATTTGTTGTCTAGAAGTAACAAAGGCTCTATAATAGTACGATTGCGGGGCTCCCAAAACATGACGGAAGGTCATCGACCAAAGTAGCACATACTTCGAAGTAGTATCGTCACATCTATATATATATATATATATATAATGTTTGCTATACTTTTATTCTGAAACTGTCGACCTTCTTTCGACTAAAAAAAAAAAATATATATATATATATAAATCTTTTACAGAACTATGCTAATGAATCATCGTATTTTTCTATACAATGTTTGATCTCTTATTGAATCGATTTTCCCATCCGAACAAAGTACATACATTTTCCTCTGTGCTCTTGATTTGGGTTGTTCCTTCCGCCTCGTTTGTTTGTAAATATATAGTATTCTGTCGTTGTGGTTGAATGAAAAACTTTCCCCTTGAAATAATTCATATGCATAGTCTTCCTGTATCATGAAAAGAACTGTCACTCAATGCGGTCAAATGCACATCTCTACAAAGGGAAGCGATGGGGCCTACAGCAAAACAATAGAAACAAAAGGCTCAACTGAAACTATTTGCGCTCTGACACCTCAATAGGAAGAAACTCTGTACGAAAGGCTGGATTTAGTGGTCGACTGTCCAGAGCTGGGCTGTTAGCTTGCCCAAAGTAGCATTTGAAAATGACTACCGAAATAGCATATTTGCTCATCGACAACGACACACGGTGCCATATTTAAGTGATCTTCGTGGTCGTTCGGCCTTGCTGAGTAAACGAGGCTATTGCAGCTGCCGCTATTGTCGAAGCTATTCATTATTGCCCTTCTGCTTGTTAATGAAATGGTCTTCTCTCTTCTAGCTAATTAACTCGGTCTTCAGAAAAGACTTGACAATATGGCGCTGCCAATAACTATGTAATATTTATTCAATACGTAACATTTAAACAGGAAATAAAAGTGCACTATAATAAAATGTATGATATTATCTTCTGTTCTATAAATTTTGCGTACTCACAATTCCCTTAGCCAGGGCAGATAGATTGGTGAAACATTTACACGAATTTTCGGTGAGTCATGCTACCGTTTTTATTACCTGATTTTAAACAAAGACAGCCATATTCTCAAATACTATAAGAGAATTTACACAAGGGGACTCCTCCGATGTTTTTGATAGTACTAGCTGAATTTCGAATCAGGTTTGGAGGTTCAAGCGACAGGATATTTTTTTTTCTGGACACCCTATTTAAGTGGTTATTGCCAAGCCGAGAGATCTAATACGCTTCACCAAATAATAACAAAATGAAACACGATTATTATTTATTTACTTATTTTTTTTTCGTTGACTTGCCCGAAAACGACTGGAAAAATTATCTGATGCCACCTGCTCTTTTCCAACTCGACCGTCGTAGCAAAAGCTTTAGCCAACATTTTCATTGCAAATGGGTGTGCCATTACCTATACGTTTGTTCATTCTCTAGCTGGACTAACACGCAGTTCTGTCCGCAGTTTAGAAAATGGGTTTCGCCTCGAAAAAATACATACACTCATATTCTTGGGGATCCCGAAACACAAGAGCAGAACAGATTTGCAAGGCGCGTTCGAGTTATTTTCCGGCATTTATCCTAGCCTTTTAGCCTCTAGCCGCTTCCCCCATGAGGAAATCTACATCTGCCTTGCCGTTTCCTGGAAGTGCGCTGCTAAATCCGCTAGTCGATGCACAAACGAGCCACACCAGCTCGAGTCGGCCGCAGAGGCTTCAGCTTTACTTAGAAGAGAATAGGATGTCCACAATGGTTTCCTTAATAGACAGGCACAACACGTTCATTAGCTTAGAAAGCGACCACAGGGGGGGGGGGGGTAAAAAAGCCCCGTGGAACTTGCACCCCCAGTAGCTATAGCCGATGCCGCCAGGCCGTCACGTCAAAAATCTCTGCCATGTCGAGAGGGAAGGAAGGAGAGGGAGAGAGAAACGTAGGGAAGTGCAAGTAAAGATCGGGTAAACGCGGACCTCGAGCAGCCGCGACGCGTACTCTGAGGAACCGCGGACAATTTTAATTTCGCGAAGAATGCCTGCTCACTCAGAAAACCGGAAAGAACAGAGGGAATGGCCTAGATAGAAAGGGATCATTAGTTATTATTATCCGAGCAAAAGATGTGTTTTCTAATCGAACTCCTTTTTGCAATGTCTTCCACATCGCCGGCATTAGTTGGTCGTACGCTCCGCGTTCGAAAAATAGGGAATACAATCTGGGGAACGATAGTCGGCCGAAAGTGGCTAGCAGAGAGGAGCTATTCGTCCAGCTATGATCTGTGATACCGGAGGCAAATAAAAACGGCTAGAAAAAATTAAATGGATACAATTTTTGACCGTGATCGACACGTCTAGCAGTCGAAGGAAAACATAGTCGGTAACAGTAACATTTGGCACACGCAGTGGCAATGTAGTTTTGAATATTGTGCCAGCTTTATATTCTAAATAGCCTGGTGCACCCACTGCACTTCTCATTAAACGTAAATACTAACGCGGAGCGTATCGCCATGCAGTCGTGAGGCATGTTCAGTTTCGACATCCCTATGGTTGCTACTCATTTTTGGCTGATTTAGCGGTTTAGAAAGTGCGGACATTAACGATTTGACTAGAATTTTCGCCTCAATGCGATCAAACAATTTGTATTGTAAGAAAAGATTCCAGCCTGGCCGCTGTCTTGATTTTCCCCACTGCTATCGGAATGAGGTAATCAAAATCCAATTAAAAGCAAATAAAAACCACACGTCAACTTCATTATCGATAGAGCCCTTAATAAAACTCTCATGCGGCACGATACTTTATTCCAATCAGATAAAAAAAAAAAAAAAAAAAACTAGATAAATCAGCCTGGCGGCTGTAAAATGTAAATGCTTTCATCCTCATCAAATGGTTAGTTGTGCAAAGGACAATTAGTGGACCCGCTTGCTTAAAACCCACGTTGTCTGGCAAAAGAATATATTGAATACCAACTATCATTACGATACGGCAATAGGCGAAGCCAGATTTAGGTAACCCAACTATTCTAAAACGTTGATGTGTACAGCTGAAGAGACAAAAAAGCCAAATGTATCTAGGACCAAGTTCATTGGGTCCAACAAGTACTGTTCGCTCAATCTTAGGTCGGCTTTACTGTGATAGACCTTTGGACCACCGAGATCGATTAGGAAAGTGGGGGAATAATACGTAGTCTGTTTGCAACTGACAGCTGCACAACGTTTCGACATTACGAAATAGACGAAAAAAAAGGGAAAATATTCAAAATGTAAAAATTTGAGCCATAGAAAAAGTTCGATCCAAGCAAAAAGGTGGGTAAAAAAGTTGGCTTCTTAACTATACATCCTAAAAGTTCTACTGATGACATCACAAAGATTTTATTCTACAGTATATGTGTCTGTATGTGTGAGATAAGACTGCCTACCATTAGATACATATGGCGAGTTGGATATAACATACTGAAACTTAGCTGCCGCCATTTTATCTACACGACGTAGCGATCGTATTGTTAAGCTGAACGTGGTTGTCTATTTGCTAGCTCGTATTTAAGCCAAGACTGCCTGTTATCAAATGGAGAAATATGTTTGTATCGTTCGTTCATGAACCATCCGTTTGGTAAAATGGCCCTTTTACTGTGGCACTGAATTTATTTTTTAGAGGCACCTCTCCCTTCATTCTTGTGGCGATCTGTTCCAAAAGCAAATATGGCCACATCACCACACGAAATGGGCGTTGGCTGCCACAATATGCCCACATATAACCTACCTCAGTTATTTCGAAATGCAGCAAAATAAAACTCTTTACACGCATCGTTTCAGCCTGTACGTCAAACAGTCAATATGATAATCATTTTCTGTCCTGCGCTAGTCTATCCTAAACGGTTATTTGCGTCTACGTTAGTAATCGACTGAACCTCGGCGTCCAGGTTGCCGAATCAGGTAGCCTTTTCAACAATTTCAGGGGCCTGCCAAAAGCCAGGGGGAACGAAAGCAAGAAATGGCGAACACAAGAATGAAACGTAACACGAACTGATAGACAGGGACCTCTCGGGCGGAGTACAGACGTACAGTTGCCATGGGATTTGGTTGTTGGCCGTAAAAAAGGACGGGTCTAGAACGAAACGCAGACTGAACTGCGACAGCAAGCGTATGGCTGTGGAAAACGCTAGTTTCTTAATTAGCGCGTCTACAGATCCGAGCTGGATTCAACCCATAACGGATTCGTTTGCCTATTTGGGCAATGCATTTCTTTCTTCCTTAGAGCTAGTTATACATGGTCGTTCAGACGGACGTGTCCACAAGCTGCTAAATGTTCAGTGTCTTGCCTGGTTGTTCCTTCCTGAACAGCACAATCAGAGTCATAAGACCATTAGAAAAAATTAAACGTTAACCTTGCGTTAAACATGCAATGCCCACGGTTATGATCGAGTAAATCCCTATTTTATGTTGAAGTTTACGTGCCGGAGTAATCGTGTAGCCTTGTAAGTAAAACAAACACATTTTTAATAATTATATATATATATATATATATATATATATATCAGTATACCAGAGACCGCTAAAATTGATAGATATTCTTAAAAAGAAATTGTCTAATGATTATATGTAGATGTTTTCTTTACATGCATTATAGACGTGCAGGCTTAACACAGTCGCTGAAGGAAAATCTTCAACGATCTTGAGGCATAATATAAGAGTGAGGTGATTCTTTGCCGTCCTGAAATAACCTAACTTAAATAAAAATCTCTCTGAAGAATCGGCTATTTATATCTAGCAAGAGTAAGCTTGACAGAACAATAATGGTATCCCTTATAAGTAAAAAAAATGACTCATTTCTATGCATATAAACATTGAGATACTGAGCAGTGTCGTCGTCGTCGTCAAGTGAAACTTCGCACATAATGATTCAAAGTGGACCATATGGCATATAGAGAGCGTTACTTTTCGTTATCATTAATAGCTTCCGTTCTGCAGAAAAATCGTGTATATGTCCTGAATGACGATCTCCTGCGTCGCAAGTGAATTTCTATTTTCCTTCAGTGCGATAATCTAGAAGCGGAACACCTCTGGAAAGAACGACCGCTTTACTGTGTAGACAAAAAAAACATAACATTTATATTTTGTGTCACGCTTGCGGATTTTGAAAATTACATTCAACATAATTGAACAAATCCGTTTTATCATTTAAAGATAAAAACCAGCTAATTATGCCAAGAGATACTCTTTTCCCTCCACTTTTATAAATCGTCACCGATGAATCTATAATATAACGTAATATATTACGTTATACCCTGCAAAAAAAGTGACTACAGATCACAACACCGTACTAGCAAACAGCGCGAATTTACAAGTACAAATGGAAGTTAAAATTTGATGTTGGCCAGCGCGATCTGTCATATTAAACCTAACTCCGCGAACACGGACTCCTCTTCGCACTATTCTATCATATCTACGTGATGTGATCCAGAAACCGGAAATGCCGAGATACATAGCGCTCCTCGTGCGTTACCGATGTATGTTGGTGTTTTTGCAGCGTTTGCCCTACCATGTTACTCTGAATCTTCGAACATCGTTGCCTCGGGTTGTTTTTTGCCGTTGCTCATCCCGAAATACGCGTCGTATTGCAACCGTTCGTAGGCAACAAGGGAAATTCATCTGAAACTCATAAGGTGCACAGTTTGCCCGAAGCGTGTGAACGAAAAACGTTTGCAATTCCTTATATTGGATCGATTCACGCCCTGATGCTACTGCCTAGATGTCGGTTTATTGGGTGATGGCTAGGGACTGTGCACCGTGTTCGCCGGTAAGGCTTACCGATTACAAAGGAAAAATTATGCGATCGCTCTTTGAACGAAGCATTTTAATTGTGTCTGAAAGAAAAAAAATTCCGATTGTTTTTACAATAAGAACAATCAACAATTCTGAACTGTAATAAATCGTATCTTTGCCGAATACGAAAATTAAATTATAAACGACAATGCTTGCCGTCACGTCTAAATATTATGTCACTCAGAAGACCGCTTTGAGCTCTGTCTGGGGTATATAATTTTCGATAACATATGTACGTAGATTGGGTGTTCTTTTCGAAGCTTTACGTCGTATATAGTTTGCTTTTTCAATCTTAGACTATACAGTTTTATAGACTACGGTTTGAAAAAAACCTGCAAAAAAAAGCTGGTGATATTGAATTGTACAAATGGAACTGCTATGGCCTGTGTGTCTCCTAAAAACAGTGCGTTCATCAAACTACTCTGATATTTGTGGCAGTACAATACGACGGGCCCGATTGTTTCAATCAGCGAGAAAGATAAATGCTGAGTGTCACTGACGTCGCTGGATACTGCACTAAGGACTTCATCAATGCAAACCCTTCGTGGGTGCTTTTTGTCGTCCAGAACTGAGATATAATTAGCGAAGGTTTGATTTCTGTTTCTGCACATAACGCCTACATTTGTAAGAGCTCTTTATTTAGAGTAGGTTTTACATTTTCGGGCCTATTTGTTTGCCACTAGCAGGTTGTCAACTGTGAACTTTATCGACGCCCTTCTACCATCTAGGGGCGATTGGCCTACTTCGGGCACAAGCCTCCACCGTTGTACTGATTTATATATTGCATTGTTAATCCGAGCTAAGGTTTGAGTGCGCACAGACGACAGTACTGCCTAGAATTTTAGCAATGCGAGTATAATGTACGACGTTAGACAATGACAACTCATGTCATTGTTTTTCAGTACGATCAATGACCGGCCTCTCTCAAAGATCCCTCCTAAATCTACAAACACGAGAACACCGCAAAAGATTCATCAACAGACGAATAATATTTAAAAATCCCAACGCAAAATGTGATAAATGCTCAAAAATCATCAGTATCAAATTTGTTTCTTCTGTTTTTAAAATTCAACTATAGTATATAAAGGTATTCTCTAGAAATTGAACTAATTCAACACAACTTTCTTAGAAATAGGGATTCCGCATTGATCAGGTACTCAGTTCGCGGCATGATATAAGATCAACGGCGATATTAGGGGGCGACCTCTCATCTTCTCAGCGCTTTTTTGTTGGCTTGAAAGCCACAAGCACGTGTTTGTTTACATCTCCTATAATTTAACTGAAGCCTAACAATCGCAGTTTTTGTCCTTATCGCTTGTTCTTTGTAGATTCCACGTGTTTGTACAGATTCTGTCCATCATTTTTTTTCGAAGATTCGCTAGGGGGATCGCATTGACGTACTGTCATATCTCTCTGTTGTACCTGTGGGTTCTTTAGAGCTCCTTCTGTACCTTAATCGAACACCCCTTAACCAGCACGTTTTTCTGTCAATTTTATGAATCTATAATGCTTACGAGACCATAACTTCCCTCCATAGAGCGTGTCTATGAGGAATGCGCTCGTAGATGAAACTTAAAAAATGGGTTGTTTTGTTCTCGATTTGGCAATATCCAATTCCGGAGACGCAAGGCGGGTCGACGAACGGTACAAGTTTAGATGGTCGTCTTCGCGAAATGCTGCCCCGGAGATCAGCTTTTATATGCGGATGGACGAAACTCACGCAAGTCCACGAAACTCCGGAATTTACTTTATACGTGGCGTTTCCTAGGTATCGAAAGGCAAAAAGATAGAATGCATAGTAAATGCACAGGCCAGTTACGTTTGTGCCATGTGTGAGTATGCATCGTCTGTAAGGCCCTCGTGCGCTGTTTTTATAAGGTAATAATGCTAACAAATGAACCGACGAGTGAACATGTACTTTGTTTGCTCCTGGTAATATCTTCAAGCGGTGTTCTTTTTGCTTCTTTGTTGCTTGTTATTTCTATTGCTGAGTAATGACTCTATCGTAATGATCCTTTTCTAGATGCCACAAACGAATTGATTCCATGGAGTTGTGGGTATGATAGGTGGGGTGATATGTCGTCAAAACACAACATTTCACGAAGATAATCATCATGAACTTACCGTTTTTTTTTTTTCACGTACTATTATATTTTTAACAAAGATTTAACAATACAAGCACGCTGGTGATATGTGCGGATTTTCAAATTCTAGGTTTAACTAAAAAGCCCTACTCACCATATCCGAATGAAATATTTTGCAGATTTTGGCACTCGACGAAGAGTCTAGAAGTGCTGCTGCAACTGTAAAGACAACTCGATATCGACCTTTCTATGACAGTTGTTTTCCCGTACGCATATATGCTCACGATATTTAGCCTGTATTGATCCGTTATGTTCGATTCATTATGTATCGTAGAAGTTCCGAAAATATGCAAGGACGAAACATAGCAACTTTGCATAATCTCTGTATTATTATAGTCTTGCTAAGCCTGGTGTACTTTCTTAGACGCGAGCATCTTCGCCTAACGGACACCGATCGCCGGCATCAGCACCGAAATTCACCGCGCGCTTTTGCTTCTCCACGTATTTACATTTGGGCCTACCATCGTATTTTTAACTATATCGTACATATGTTAACTACTGCTCTGGCGAATATCTATGACAACCAATGATTGTAGCTTGGGCTCTTATGCTAGCCTCCGCCGTATCATAGACGTATGTCAAGACAATGTGACCTTGATATAATACATAGACTAGTTGGTATATTGAGGGGTCGGGCAGTAAGTGCTATGGTTCGGAGGTATAAAATGTCGAAAATTGACGTATTTATGGATGCGAAGAGGGTACTTTCAGATCATCATCATCTTGTCGATGGCAGCGTGCGTGCCCGCAGTCCGCTGACAATGGCCGAGGAGGCCGGCCAGCGGCGATCCGCCTCTCTAGCTCCCCTGCCGTTGACCCTAGGAAAAAAAGCACCCTACTGTTCCACTGACTGCAACAGGTTAGGTGATCGATCTGTATGTATCGTTACCCTTTCTAACACAGTTGTCTAACGTATGCAACCAGTGTGGTTCTGTTGGCGGCTTCCTGATCGATGCGGCCGTCACGACCATGGCCGCCTTGGCCTTCGTAAGAATACGCTACGAAAGTGGCGGTCAAGCAGAATGCGCACAGCCATACATGCATAGCATGGACATTGATTTGCAGGCTTGGGAAGCAGCCTGCAGGGTGTGCAGTGCGCCCCTTACAGAGTGCCTGCGCGCAGCACGCAATGCGCAGCTAACAGGGTGCCTGCGTGCAGTGTGCCTTGTCCGTCGCTAAGCACGCGGCCTCCTGCCACGGTCATCGCTTTCCGCCATCGTCCCTGTCAGCTCATAAATTTACTGATGGACCCATTCGAACAAGTGTGACCATCGTTCCTATATCTGGTCTCATCGTGTACCGCATCAAGAACTTGCTGATGCCATACTTACATTCATGTATACGTATGAGGAAGTTTATAAAGCGTATGCAGCAAACGAGCCTGGATAGGTCATTAAATGCCTTATCAATCATGACGATGATGAACACGCAGAAAGCATATCGCAAACACCTATAGGAAAATAAATTAGAACAAAGAAAATAGCGACCGTGATGCTTTTGTAATAGCAATTAATCGTCATCAGCTTGCAGGCGTAAGATATAACATATGTGTATTTTAGCTTAAATATATTATATGTCGCTTGAAGCGGAGATAATTTCATGTTGTTTTTTGTATATGAATGTGTTCGGCTCTTCTGTTGAATGGGAAGTGTATAATGGATAATGACGGTATGTGTTTATCTAGCAAATAACTGGCTACTTTTCCTCGGTTTGAGAGAAACGCAGTTATCTATTGACCTCGAATTGGTTTCATAGGATACGTTCAAGACACAGTTTTACCAAAAGTAATTCTAAATTATAGAAGTATACAGCAAAGAATGGTTTATAGATTAGATGAAACCATAGGATAATCTTGTTCAAAGGGTGACCCATATTTAAGGCTCTTAGGTGGTAGGCAACATAATTTTACAAAACATCTCGTATTTCCAATTGCAAAAAGATTATACTTCGATTATTAAGCTTCGTTGAGGCTTCTGATTATTATATATGAGCGTTTTTACAAAGCGGGAAAAGGCCTGAAAAGGATCGGTGCAGGTATTAAACATAGACTAAACATTCAACGCAAGCTATTTCTTTGCGTTCAGCTGAAGGGATGCTTACGCTTCAAGCACTCTTACGAGAGACTGAGGACTGGTCTAATATGGTTGTGATGTTCAATCGTCAATGATTTTATTTGGAAGATAGAATAGAAAGATTATGTTCTGCGTTCTAAAAATGATACCTTAAACTGTCCTAGATAGTCGAGATTAATAAAAACAAAAAACAGTTCGGTATTTGTTTCATTTATTAATATACGAATAACAAATGTAGGATGATCCTGAGAAGTCGCATGTTTGTAGTAGCTCCTTATGAACACATATCATACAGTCTGTGGCCAAACTCAATATATATTAAGGTCAACGAACAGCGTAAACGAGCATATTTTTTGGCCAGCCCCTTTTTTCTATCTCGTGCCAAGAAAGGAGAAACAATAGACCTTGATTCAATAAATCTTTGCGCGGAGGTTTTTCAAATTTCACTTAGTAAAGTGAGTGACTTATCTAAGGGAAATGAATATGACGTTCTGCATTCGTGAGTTAGCTATAGGCCTCAATAACAATCCTCCTTTTGGCTCAGGGAATCTCAAAAAACCTTTCCGCCGCCTAGCATAACGTCAATTTTCTTTTTCATTGAAGCTGCTCCGGGTGTGTGCGCATGTTGGTAATATGGTACAGATGGTTACTCGGCATCGCACATTGCTTTAAATTTTTACCGCATATTCGAGCAAGAAGACGTTTAAAATATTTTAAATTAAAAAAAAAAATGGTTTACTTCGCGTAAGAAGCTTTTTTTTATTATCGGGTTGCCTTGTGGTATTTTATAGAATTATTTGAGGTAGTTTGTGGATTTCGATATAGTTCACTGAAGACTTGGCCCCGTCGCAATCCTAACTGCTCTCATATATTTGTCAATGTTACAACGTAGATGTGGATGTATCGAAAAAGTATAGGGTACAAAATCTGAAATATAACTTGTTTAGACATTTTTTCAGAGTTTGATGACACATATAGCTGTAAAAATGGACATAGTTAGGGTAGGAGAAGTTAGTCCTCTTAGCCCTGTTTAAAATATTCAATTTTAATTAACTTCCTAACAGAGGACATATATATTTTTCCTAATTATAAGCCTGCAGGTCGAATCGAGCGTGTGTTACACTCATATATTTATTGGTGTATTTACCTTTATCATATATCTCTTTGTATAAAAGTTTACCCATATAAAAGCCTTACTACTTTGCATTGTAGTCCTGCATGTTTTTTTTATAATCGAGAAGATGTTTAACGGAAATTGCTCAAAATGACAGCTGATAAAGAACAAAACAAAAACACTGGAGATCATGCCACTATTGAGCAAGGCACCGGTAGGCATTCGAAAAAAAATAAAGATCGAGCCTTTATATTACTGCTCGCCCTGATTCTCACTCACTTTTTCAGCTTCCAGTTATAAAATCGGTATTATTATCGTCCTTCTGATAGACTAATCCATACCATATGTGGTCGAACCTCTAAGGCAATGTAAACTCTATCACTTACAACGGCTTAACGTTCGAAAGTAGAGAATGTTTCTGAATTGTGTGACAGTCGACGTGATCGGGCGTTACTGTCAAATTCTCAACAGAGCGCCGCTATCCGCCATTAAACACAGTATGATTAAGTACAATATCGCGCACGGATGGGTTACAGGGGTGTTCTTTTGGCGCCGGGGTAAGATTCATGTCTGTTGCTATTATTGCTCGTTTTCACTCAAGACAAGCCTAAACAGTGAGAGGACCAGAATGCGAAATATTACGTTGATATAGGCCAATTGCCACGACTGACAAACTTTGACATCCTGGCGAAATGCGACAAGTGCTGACATAAGCAGACTGTAGACATGACGGGGCGACATGACCAACATGAACACTGTAAGTTTTCCGAGATCTTTAAGTCAATTACTTACTGAATATGTAAACCAGTGATACCTCGAAGGCCCCCGTGGACCTGGTTAGGTGCATTCGTTTAATTCACTACCTGAACCAGGAACGTCCTGCTAGTTTAGCGGAATTAGCAACCTGTCATCCACTAAATGATCTCGCTTTAGTAGTACAAATAGTATTATATATTTGCATATAGGTTCATAGACAGTAATGCAACAACTCTTTGCCATTTCTTGTACTAGAATCAAATTAATAGAAATACGGCAAGAGTCAGCAAAAAGGAATAGATATAAGATGTGTTGTCGTGCGGAGTTTACAATTTCTTCCTTGCCACTCCTTGCCGCTTGCAAGGTTCCTTGGTTATTGTTGCCGTTATCATCTATGTTGTTCAAGACGAAACTCCACTTAAGTTTAGCTGTCGCCAGGCCTTCTTCGCCGGATAGCGGGCCTGAGCCAGGACTTGGGCCTGCGTTGCGTCGCCCATCTTCAGCGATAACCGCAGCCTGCGCAGCCAACAACCAGCCGCACTAAAGTGCAGCTGAACGCACGAAGTGCACACGCGGGCGGCGATGGCGACTGACATGGGCAAAAGCAAAGTTTAACTTGAAAGACAAGAGCCAATTACGAAGTGGATTCGTGTGTCAGATAGGAGGCTAGTGAAGGAAGAGAAAAGCGGTTAGGAACACGATGAAGTACGCGGGTACCGGGTCCACGAAAAATACACGTCTGCTCTGCGGTCTCACTTCTTCAACTGATGCAAGAGCCGGGACAGTATTAGCTTTTCCTATTTCTGAACAACGCGTGCGTTACTGTGACTTAACAGCAGTCAAACGCAGATAGGCCTTAAGCCATGGCAGTCTGCTTCCCACAACGGTAGTGGTTCGCTCTTGTGCTAGCATTCGGACTATTGGCATTCGTATAGTGGGCCTTAGGAACCGACAGCCGGGAGCCTGTGGGAGTGAGTGGCTGAACGGTCTGCCAGGAAGAACCCCTTGAGTGGCCTCCCCTGTTTGGCTCTAGCCAAAATCCTTTGATCTACAAGGTAGCAAAGAAATGAGAATACGTACAAGACGGTGAGTTGCATAGGCGGAATTTGGCCACAGAGAGGGAAAAGATTTTTGCGACCGCAGCCTTAAATTATTTACTAATCTTCCGAAATACCAAAACTGACTGAAGTTACATAAAATATAACAGTGTATGCAGAAATGTATGATAGTTAGCAACCTGGCTATTTGCTGGTATATTTGTATAGTAATATTCAATACAGTCAAATAATGTTAGAAAGGTATTTAGTTTGAAAACGATATATAGAACCCTTTGTAACCAATAGCCTATGGGTTTCGAATTGGCCAACAATTCAAGCCTACAGCATTTAATAAAAGCTTCGTAACGATCACTTTCGTATTTAATATTGGCCTGTCGTATGCATGCATTACATGCAGGTCACGCTTTACCCACTTTCCATATCTATCTCTACCTATACCTTAGAAGTAACACAGACAATCGTGTCTATGTCACTTCTAATACTACTAAACACGTTTCCATTCCGATCCATAATTATCTCAGTCAACCTGGACTTCGCCTATTTCCATTTCTTCGTCTCATTGTAAACCTGATTATTTTCGCTTGCACTCAGTCTCCAGGATCGTTTCCGTATCGATGTTACCGCAACGTTGCGTCGGGCCTCGTCAAATTGACAGACTCGAAAGTTGTGTTACGGTGTTGCTGGCCTAGGTATTATTCTCCATCGCCGGCGTTATTAAGTCAGCTGGTGATGCCTGATCACTTCTTCACCTTGAACCCGATCGACCCGCTCCGGGTTATCGTAGTAGCTAAGGGCATTTTTTGGAGGTGCTCTGTGATGTAAGCAGTAGAGCTAGAAGAACGGGTGCAGTTGCTCGCGGACGTTTACTTCTTTACCAACTCCCGACGTCTTAAAGATAGGAGACACGTCCCGGGGGCTAGGACAGCAAGATTCGGAGGCTCGAAGGGTTGGTGGGTGGGGTCTCCCTTTAGCATGTCTTATCCCACGATTTTGGGAACCTGAAGCGATTGTGGTCCCGTCTGAAGACTATAACCGCAGGCGATGAGAAATCAAAACGGCTCACCTTCATCAAGACCTTTTTCGCTGCTTCTCGATTGGCGCCTTCTGTTCCTTCGGTAATCTACTGCCTTTTAAGGAAGCTACGCTAGATCTATAGAGATCAATACATTATTGACTTGATATATCATCCACTTCTAGTCAACGTTACAATAGCCGTTTGTTTTGTTGTGCGCCTCGACGACGATCTACGATCCCCTTTACGGTTATGACCCATAATGTTCTGCAATATAGGCTGCTTTATGCGGTTAAATCGATTTTTTCGTACGTCGATATTTTCGAATTTAATAACCCGTAATAATACGTAAACGCATTGTGATACGAAGAAGCGCATTAATGGAAGCGCTAGCAACTATAGGCTTGATAAATTTCGAAATTGGACTTGTTCTCTTCTTATAGAATTCTCACAGATCGTCTTTACTATCACGTTTGTAACAATGGAATTGTCTGGGCGTTCAATTCGCGCGACTCCTAAGTACGGTGATTATAGCAGTGATGATTTTTCGAAAAAGGTAGAACTTGCATTGAATTTGAAAACGATCAATTTAGAAATGTTGGCATTAATTCTCTTCATAACGGCGGCTTATCGATCGCCTAGCCAGCCTTATAGCGTCAAATCAAATTAGTACGCTGATTGTACAGAGAAGAAAGATATGTTGGGTTTTAGGGCGTTTGTTTTTTTTTTTTCTTTTTTTTTTTGCTTTTCAGAACTTGTCTTTCAGCATATGCCTATAAATTGTTATTTAGTCAGTATTATTCTTCTACGCCTCTATATACCAAGATACGATACAGTAGACGCAGATATATACGCCCGTACCGGAGACTTCTGAAGCACGCGCATGTTTAGACTTTCTTTTTTATTAGAAAGGCTAAATAGCGTTTTTTGAGCAGTATTTCCGTGCTATGGAATAAGCCGAGTAAGTCAACTAGTAAAGACATATATAAAACGGAAAATTTATATGGTAGGGGTTGTATAGCAAAATTAAGGTTCTTCAGGGACCAACACGTCAGGTCAATGTAGGACGACGAACAACGATAACGACCATTGCTTTCGACTCGATTCGACATCTACGTAATTATGTAGAGCGGTTATTTTACGTTTTGTCCATGTAGTTTTCGAGATTCTACAAATACCAGCTGAAAGTGGGTGTATACATATATATATATATATAGATAGATTGATGTAATGCTCATATAAGAAGGGACGACTGCTGAAGTCGTTTGGAACTGTCCCAGAGTCCTGCATTGCCGAATAAGGTCAAAATCAAGATAAAAGCGACAGTCCAATTGATTGGCTATTGAAAAGTAATTTCCGCCCACCAATACTCCTCTTCCCTACCCCTTCGAGCCTAAGCCGTCGTAATTCTCGTTTTGCCGACAGGTCCCTATCAGAAAGTTCCACTGCTCCCCACGTCCAAACCCCCTAATCCACACACTTTTTGCACCCCAACCGAATGAATTGAATGGTTCGATCTCCACTTTTCCTTTCGGATAGCAATGACGAAAATTAAACAAGTGATCGTTACAGTCGACAGAAAAGAGGGTCGAGTTGAGGCCGCTGGGCTGAAGGGTTCTCACTGTCTTGTATTGAATTAACCACTGTATGGTAAGTATGTCTAGCGGATTGAATTAATGACCCTACGTTAGAAAAGGCCCGTTTAAAATGGGTAGCGTTAAGCTGATTTCAATTTATAAAGCCAGCGAAAATAGGAATACGTCATGGTCCAGGAAATCGTTTTTTTCAAATAGCGATAATAATAATATGGCTTGTTCATAACAAGTAATACAAATTATGTTTATCGTAACTTGTTACTAAATAAATAGAAGAAATACTGACCGCATCCAGGTTCACCCTTAGCCGAACCCCGTATGTGATTTAGATTGAAAAGTTACATAATTAATTTACGCACACATAGCTTTCAGTATCTTGGACTAGTGAAAACTTATTTCGGTGAACATAAAAAAAGAACCTATTTCTAAGCCAATAACACACATGGCCAGGTCTATTCACAGCTCCCTTGATAATCAATAAGATCAAATATTCATGTTGCGCATGACCTGTCTATTACAGATATCACCCTCGGATGCTATAGAGTTCAGAAAATAGAGAATTTAATCGGTTTATTACTTTTTGTATTGGGCTTGTTCTACTTTTGCGTGACATTTTATTAGGCACGCACACAGTGTTGTCGAAGCATTATAAATTATAGCAATGAAGATAACGGCATAACATATTCTTCAGGAAGATGGTAATACTACGAATTTGCTCACAAATACATGTACATTTATCCATATCGGCAAAGCACACCCACTGAAAGTACGGTGTTGCAGCCACTTTCAACGTAAAGGTAACCCGCGCTCATCAAAATAGTCTGTATTTAGATCACGTCGATCGGCAGAGTAGAAGAAATTCGTTAGGGTGTTTCGTAGCCATCGACATTTGCAGCAGCCACATAAGCAAAAACAGGAGCACTACAACTATCTCAATGTCGCATCGAAAAGTTCAGGATTCTGATTTTTTTCTGCTCTTTCGTACGCTGTCCTTTAGTTGGCCTGAGATTTAATAAGACGGCTTTCTGCTACTTCTCGAAAATTTGTTCAAACGAAGATCGGGGCCTGCCCCGGGTACCGTGTTCTTAGACCGTTTGGCTGGCTAGCGCCAACCGAGATGGGATTTTTTCGCAATGATTAAGCAAGTGATTCTTTCAGCTGTCTTCTGTTATTCGTGGCCTACTTAGCGGATTAACAGCTTCCGTAGGAGAGGATTCTCGATTTGGCTTTGCCAAATCTATTCGCATATTTCCTGTGAGTTACAGGGAATCGGTGCATACCCGCAGGCTTCTGAACTCACAGCTGTTAAAATTACAATTGCTTGCCTTTTTCATATATCTATAGTCCATTCGAAATCGCCTAGCTTAAGTGTTTCATTTTCCTCAGATAACCTCAAAGGGAGACTATAATTCAACACTTGACTGGAAACCCTCAAACAAAATGGCGCTTCTGCTAGTTACGGGTATTTATCTTCATTCGAATAATGATACTGTAAAATTACACAGTTATCTCTAGGCTTTAAATAGCCTACAAAAAAAAACTCATGGAATGTCCATACACAGATTAACTTAACGTTGACGATGATAGATAAAATAGACACACAATTTCAGCCGTTTTCCCGCTAAATGATGATGTCGTTGAAACAAGACGGCGCGTATACCAACCAGCGCTGTTGTGATCATCAAAGGTCTTTACTTAGTGTACTATCAACGTTAGTTAATTATCGATTATCTCTCTGTACAAGTCAACCGCCTCTTCCTCCGTAAAATTCGCTCGTGCAAAGTACGCGCTCACCGTAGCGTATTTGAGCGTGACTCGAATACAGGATATCATCCATATCAATAGCGCAGCGTACGACTTCGTTTTTATAGTTCCGTTGTTGTTACGTTATGCGTGGTGGGGACACAGCTGACGCAAGTTATTGTCACTTAGAAGTTAACTTTGCCCACCTTGTGGCAACACACTTATATTCACAGCGAAAAATGAACATGTCTAGACAATGGAGCGAGATTTAAGCTACGTATTTGTCTGTTATTAGGCTAGCGATTGGTAATGAAAGGTTTTTTAGGTGTTTCGAGAGGCAGAAACGAAATTTCGTTGCGAAATTTTCCTCACTCTTTTCGGCCATCGATTCAATAAACTGTCGCTGAAAAAGCGTTGTGTATTATTAACAAAAAAAAGAGCCCTTTGCACGATTAAATCACTAAATAATTAATTAAATAAACAAAGCTTTGCTTAAACCAAGTAAGCAGTAATAGTATTTACTGAAACGTGGCAAAGAATATCGCTCGATCTTTCATAATACTTCTTTCCCAGAAATAATTTATTTTGGATGACGAGTCTCAGAATACCCGTGCGCCCAACGTTTCAAAACGTCGAACAGATGATAAGTATACGTTTTTGATCAACTCTACGAAATTAGGGTCAAGCCGAACAAAACGATCCCTACAATAGGCAGCATCGAAATATTGTACATTGAAGCACAACCGCTTGGTACCCCAGTTGATCATCGACAAGCTTCCCCTTTACCCGTTCCCGAAATTTGTTCGTGCATTCATAAACGTTTATTATTATTCCTAACCTGATTTACAATCACACACGGATGTCCCGAATCCCCGTTCTGGCAGGTTAAACGATTCCGATTGTATGACTGGTCGAGTCTGAACAACGGACAACAACTAGCTGAAGACTTGCAAGACTATTTGAAAAACTCGTTCTTATCCAGACAGAGGGTCCAGTTCAGCACTGTTCTACAACAAAACGTAAACAAAAAATCGACAATTTGATATGATACGAAACAAAGCATGTACCTAACATATACCGCTACTGGCAGCGAAAATAAACTATCTACCTATGTAAAATTAATAACCGTAATATATACGTAACGGTCAGTTTTACTTGCGTTTTCTTTACGACGCAAGCCTATATACAAATACATTATATGATAGATAACTCTGGCGGAGCAGAGATCACAGTTGGTGGTGTACCGTTAGCCACGACCGTTAGCTCCATGCCCAGTCAATAGCTCGGATGACTTGATAATGTGGGCTGTCAAAGATTGGTTTCCGCTTGTCCACCGCTCGATACCGTTCAGATAAACTTCACATGACCGCTGTTTCGGTTCTGTTGCGTCTGCTTGCGCAGCGTCTGATATTTGAAATGGTGCGGGTCCCGTACGGTCGAGCGTGTTGAAGATGAATTTTAAAGCTATCACAAACTATTCTTCCGGAGTGCAATCGACAAACATGGCGAACAAACCAAACTCAGCAGAGCCAGCTATTTATTTTCTATTTTTTTAGATATTTTTTCTGCCAAACAAGATACACAGGATGGTCAGCAAGTAATCGCCAAATGCTGTCTGCTAGCGTACGGACGATGAGCCGGAGAAGGGTATATGCGGCGCATTCATCGATTGCGTTTAATGCCTGGCTTGCCTATCTCGTCATTGGAAGAATTGCATTGGGGTTCGTTAATTGAGCCGACTGAACGACCCACAACTGGTCAACAAAAAGTGAATCATTAATCAAGCACGATATGATTTTTTGTCCTAGTTCCAAGTGTTTCGCATCAACAACCAGAGATTTTCAAGTGGACAAACAACAGCAGCGGGACAAAAAAAAAATAGGCAATGTTTTACATTTCAAGTGTGAATGGAGGCCTAAGGTTGGAGGCATTGCCATCCTTATCGAGTTCTATTTAAATCTGTTCGAAACCCATCGGACTGTACAGTTAAAAACTTCTACACGAAGAGACTATGGTTTTGTTTACAGATCGAAAATCGCTTGACACAGATTGATGTGAAACACTTTGGTCAGATGCAGATGTTGTGACTGCATGGTATCATTTTTGAGCTGCGCTGTATTCACCGTACTGTGTACGTATTACCAAGCTATTTGCCACTAAGGGGCAACTGAACTTGATAAACATATTGTAGAGGCATTTGAAAAAGTCCTCTCGTTTAGTGCACAAAGTGATTCATTAGTGTAATGTTGCCCCTTTGAGTACAACAATGCTATCCAAGGTTTTTTTTCGTACTTCACACACAGAGCCTGGTATCTCTGGAGGGTAGAAAGACTCTGCAGATTCAACCTCAGTTTGCTTAAACAGCGGGCTGCCAAAATGTTTACCCTAAATATAAGTTTATTATAATTAAGAGCTATAAAATAGATTAATGTATTTGCTTAATCCAGTAAAGTGAAAGCTTGCTAATATGACCGATCTGTTATTCGGGCATCATTATCTCAAGCATGCAGGCCAAAAAAAAGCACTTGGTCAAAGCCAAAGCATGTTCATCGTTATCTCGATAAATATAAACGGCTATAGCCATAATAATGGCAAGACAAATAAACAAGTAAGTGGCACTAAGCCTAACTTACATTGTATCAAGCAGCTTGAACGAATCGCTCGCTCTCTGAATGTCCTGCGGCATCGCCGGCGACTCGGGACTAGTGTCTCAACTGGCCGGCACAGGACGATCGGATATATTGCACGAAGTATCGAAACCCGAAGAGAAGTCAAGAGGCTCTCAAGGCTTCGAAAACCATTCTTTCCTGAAACTAGGCGTAGGACGTGAGTTGGCCATTGCACTTTGGCAATGCCTTGACTCTGCTGCTAGGAAAGCGAGAGAAAACTTGGAGATTTGTCCCGCAAAGAAGCGTCGACTTCCGCGCACAGCTCCAATGGGTTCCGGTATAGGGACACTCTAGAGAGATAGAGTACTTTGCCCCGGGGCGACGATGTACAATAGCTATATCTGTGTGTCTGTAAATGTATCCATCCCGTTCCGTCTGAACAGCCGACTAAACAGCTAGCTACTGGTTACCAGTATTAATGTACAGAAACTGGGGAGTCGACCAGCTAACGCAGAAGACACGAGGCTCGGCTACCCGAAATACTTTGAAGTGGAACGTCACACATTGCCTCGACAGTTTTGGCCTTTTCAGCACTCTGTTAGCCCATGCATGTTACATTTTCCTAGACATTATATCAGAAGGACGTTTTTTTTTGCCCCAGACATAACCTTGACCGAATTGATCTCATTTACAGTTCGAAAGCATTGTGATGACGGGATAAATCAGAGTAGTAGATGATTAAGACTTTGTCTGTATGTGTGAGCTTTGCGGGTGTTGTTTTTATTCCCAGTGTAGCACGCCACCGTCTTGGAACTTAAAATCAACCTTCTAGACTAAAACCTAACTTCAGCATTAACTAGGTACTCAATCTATGTAGAAATCATTGATAAGTAAACATGTTTAAATTTCTGGCTAATTCCAACTCCAGTGATTATGAGGCGTTAAAGTGGTTTGAACCCACACCTGATCATAGTAACCTGCTGCAGATGCAATTTCCCACACATAACACACCAAAATAGTCTCGACCGCTTCACAGATAATAAGACCATTAGCAAGACCATAATAAAAAAAAAAAGCCAGCAATATTTTTTGACGACTTTCCGATTTTTGATCCAATCAATTAAGGATCGATTTTACCTCTAAATTTAAATGATCGATCGGTTTGTACAGTTACCGTAAATATATTTCGAGAATCACATTATTATATACATTCTATTAATTTTGTATCATTGATTGTCATTCCTCAACAAAACTCAGTGTTGTGACAGCAGTGACTTCTGCTCCCTTTCAATAATAGCAATTTACTTATTATGCATGTTCTGGAGATCTGTACAATTTACTTAGACAAAACCCTGTCCGTTTTTTGCCTTTTGCAGTTTCACACCGTATATGTCCGTCCGCTTCTGGCAAACACAGCGTTAGCGAGTGACTTATAGCCCTTTGGTATATCTGAAAGTACTTTACTGCGAGCGGCGAGCAGTTGATACTCACTACGGATAGACAAGACCAACTTTCTATGCAGTACGCTTAAGGAGAAGACTGGGCGTCTAGATCATGCGAGGGTACAGGCTCTACACAAGCTTCACATCCGCGTAATCACAAGCTTCTCCTTGTAGACGAGTCAGGGCAGAGAAAACCTGCACTGGTGCGCCCATCTAAAAACAGACGAGCCAACAGCCGTACAAACAACACAGTGAGTTATTTGCATCGCCAGCATCCGCTGTCGACCCATTTGCATAGACACCTCTGGGACGGAGCATGGTATGTATTTGTCCTATCTAGTTGGTCCGCGTAAATATGCTGTGCTTTCTTAGAAAAATACCAAGGCACACGAAAGAAGAATTCGTTGTCCGTTATTTTGTTATGCCAAGGTGAGCCCTGTCTCTTGACTAGAACCATACACACACTGCCTTCTAGGGAAAGCCTGATGTCAACCCTCAGCGTTAGTCATGTCTGATCCTTTTTTGGAACATGATACATACCCTTTAAGATAAGATAATTCATTAACAAATCCAGCGCTAGGTTTTACTTTAGGATGAGACTTAGCGATTATTATATGTTGTAGAATTGTATTTATAGTTAATTTGAGCAGTTACTTGCCCTAGGTAAGATAAATCAATATTAGCAATATTTTACACTTATCCAAGAGGCTAAATGCATGGCAGGTTAAACGAATGGACCTTCAAGAAGTAAGTTAGTGAAACGGATACTTATCTCATACCGAGTATCAGGACGTCCACAAGTTACTACTTTCAGGACGTGTTGTTTCATTACGAACTGGTTGTTGGTACATTGACCGTATTTGTTATGAGGAATTTCAAATATCGGAGATGCTTGTTGTATGTGTTGTTGTTCTAAGTGTTAAACGAGCTTGACCTTGCTAAAACGTCTCCAAAAGCTGATACCACGAAAGATGACAATACACCCACGTCCATAACGTAATCCAAGCCCGCCTACGTACGCCTTTTATTATAACCTACAATTTTGCTTTCCAACGACGCCTGACAATGTAAAATGCCTGCGTTAGAAAAAAAGAAAGACCACCATCACACAGTGTAGTTGAATATTTTTTCCATAAATAACTAGATCCTTACCGGCTCTGTCATTTGTGACTATCCGCGTGTAGAATATGTTGGAATTACATATGAAGATTCTTCATACCAAACGACCGTTCAGTTTGGCTAAAAACGAGAAAGTCAGCTTCTTTTATACAAAGGAAAATCGTAATGTTAGTTATTATTTTTTAGTTAGACTCATTAGCCTAGTAGAAGTTTGAAGGGGTGAAAGCTACTGTACCTGCGTGGGTAGGCCAGTGCGGTCAGGATTTGCTCCAGTGGTTTCCCCACAACGCCCCTGAACATAGTGTGACTCAGAAGGAAAGATAAATAAGGCAAATTATGTGCAACAAGAATTTACTAAAAAAAAACCTGCTCTATTATTTGTACACGTGCACAGAAGACGTCAGAAGCAGAATATTGCATATTAATTATGCTGAAAAGTTCCTCTTAGTAAAAACGTATTATTTATGGAAAGAGGAACTTTGGTAGAACCGATTCTTGTAATTGCATGTTTGTTTCTTAATATAGTCGTTACCGTATAGTGCCAAATAGATGAGTCAACGTTGACTAGGATGAGAATCCTTTTCGGGTTTCGCAAAATAACAGATCTTTTCTAATTGAAAACGTACACAGGACACTATATGCAAACTGGTCCGATCTTGCTCATTAGGAATTCAATTTCCCAATTATAAATCATTCTCGTCGCCGCTAATGGAACTAGGTACGTAAAGTATCGAACTTTTCTATTGGACTGGTCTATAAGACTTCAGCGAAGACCAACGGGATGTACACGGTCCATTGGGCATTTAGAGATAAAAAGTCAAAGCGTGTACACCTCCCCTAAAAACGACAGATTCTTCAAGTGATGCACTGTATAATTATTCTGTTCGCATCGTTCTGTTTGCTCCTGTCATAATGTATACTCTCGTCTGATTCCAGGCGTACGGATCAATCGTACATTTCTGAAAGCGTGCATGCAATGATCTAGGGAATCCATACGGCAAAAGATTTACTCTCGTTAAGAAATACTGCCGAAACATTGACACGTTTTTATCAAAACATTTTAATGTCTGGGCAACGTATTTTCACATTTATAGTTACGTAGTTTCCAGTCAATGGAAAATAAAAAAAAAATTAGCTTTACAAAATTTCGACTAAATTTTATCGCTGTGTACAAGTTACACGGGTTTTTATGAGAATGAAACGCAAAATGGATTAATCCTAGAAGCTAGCAATAATATATAGGTTCGATCAATTTGTTTCTATAATGAGCAAAATTTGCCTAAAAAAAATGTCGTAATGTTATTAAGTGTGCGAAGACTGTACACATCGAATAGGAAAATCTTAGCAAAACCTGTAAGCTTGACAATTTAGCATCGAATTCTACATTGAACATACGACTTACCATATCAATGGCCACGCCGTATTCAGTGCTCTCTTTTTTTCGTGCAGGGCAAATGTGCAAGGTAGGCTTTCACTTTTTTCTTTATCAGCGATTCGGTCCACTACCGAAATGACCTGCATTATATCGTTGACGCCCCCGGGTTGTGACAAAGCGATCCACAGAAAGCTGAAATGACCATAGTCTCTGTGTATGATAATACTAGTTTGAGGGGGTGCCGTAACATCGAGAAATCCTTCTAATATCACCGCGTTTTCTAATCGTTCCTACGTAGATCTTCATTAATCATTGCAGGTCGTTTGGGCGTCACTTTCCTAGATAGATTGGTTGCTGTATGGCCACGTGGGAGGTGCCCTGCGACTAGGAAAAACTGATCCATTTAATCCTACGCTTGCTGTACTCGTGCTACTTATCATTACATTCGAACTTAAATTATGAGTAGAAGAAAATGGGGCAAACGCCAGTTGATGCAACTGTTAAGAATAACTTTCGCCGGAGATGTAGGAATGAGAAAAACATTCTAAAAATGCCCTTCTATCTTCATTCGTCTATTTTATATTTAAACATTAATTTACAATAGCTCCCAAGTTCCAAGGCAATGATACTAATGTCTTTGTCCCGCAATTTTATGGGTAGTGTGGGGCAATGAGAAGAAGTGCATGCGGAATTCTAATGACTTCAGAGAAATCAGCTATTGAAGTAAAGCAGAACAATACTTGTCTTTAGGGGAGAAATTTCGATAGAAGGTATTTCATAGGCATTTAGGGCCAATCCGACTACATCAGAGATATCATTATGGAACTTTATCAGTTAGGAAAGAACCACTCAAAAATGGCCCAAATACACTAAACAATGGCACATCCAGGAGCTACGAATTATTTTAGCCCTAAAAAGAGAATATAAGCAAACATATACGCTATTGCCACGCTTTGTTCTTTATATATCATTATACATAATATAAATTAATATCCAGGATCGCAAATAATTTGCTATCAGTTCGGAAAAATGTACCTGTTGGATATGCTAGGTTACAGAAAGCTTGACTGTCATCCGATCTCATTTTTCTAAAGAAGAGTGAGTTTCTAAAGACTATCTATCTGTTGTAACTCCACCATTTGTACTGTTTACCGTCCTTGATAAACGGAACATCTTAATCCAAATGGCACAAAACTTAAGGAGTATACGCGTCTAAAATGTAGAAAGCACATCGCTATTAATCTTGAACCCCAATCTTCCGTTTTCAGCAAAAAAAACACCTGTGTTTTATCTAGCCCCATCTTTTTCGAATCAGATAGACTAGGATAGGTTTCAACTAGGGTAAGCTGTACAGCTTGATACAAATGGTAAGTGGGCTCAAACACACTGCGTTCAAGGTATGCGACTTCAGAGCGAGGGTTCTCAAGCACCATAGACGAGGAGAATGGAAACATTCGATGCCAACTGGAGATTGGAGAAGCGAAATCTGGACACGGAATCAGCAATTCTACGCTCTCGAGCAACTGTGAAAAGCTACGTGCTCAGACTAAATTGAGGCCGGCCAGTTAACCAGCCTGTTTTACGCTTGGCTGAATCCTCTTGACAAAGACCCACTTTTAGGAACGTTGGACAACTAACCATTAACAGTGGACCTTGGCTAGCGTTCGGGTTCTCTCCTTCTCAATACACAGATGCACTGGTTCGACAGAAGATGTAACGGCTCGTGTACATCTATACTGCTTTACATAGTATTCGCTTGTTAGACCCGGCCTTCACAGAACGGCAATCGTTCGAAAATATATGATATTAATATGTTTCATAGGCTCGCATTGAAGTCTGAATTAATTTTAAATGAAAACAATTTTCAGCCATACAACCTCGATCAAATATATGCTAGAGGTTGTGAGCAGTGACCTTCATCCATTTTCATGCAATCTTCTACTTTGATTTTTCCAGAAGATAGAATCTATCATTGCGAAACTGGTCAACATTGTTTTTAACATCTTCTGAGGATGGAAAATTATTATTGGAAAAGGACGTCCGCAAGAATGGTAATCGAGAGATATAAACATACGTGATTTTTGGCTAACTACAGTAAAAATCTCAATTTCCTCATCGTCGAAGGGTTGACCCGTACACGCCTTGTCTTTGACGCTGAAACCACCGTCTCGGAAACGAACAAGCTACTAGTCGGCTGTAGTACGAGTCTCCGCATCGGGTGAACTTTTTTTAAAGAGTTTAAGTCGTGCTCGGGCTTTCCCAGAAACAAAGCCTCAGAACCGAACTTGGACACATTTTTGAGATCTCCATTGTCCGAATACGGATGCTAAAAGGAACCCAAAGCGCAACTCCACAGACAGTGGATAGCAGCTTTTTGTTGACTTAATTGAAACCAAATTGACCCATCCAAAATTCGACGGTAATCGAAACGAGGCGACCCAGTAGCTAGCTGCCTTAAACATAAACGTAAAAACGCTGTTTATGTATCGGCGTATTGTTGCCCAGTAGTGTTGTTACTCCATGTCTCAATCGAGATACTGGTGTCATTTGTCAACAGATTTCAATTAATATTGTTTACAGAGACATTGCTCATAGAAGTTTTTATTCAATGCGGTCTCAAGTCATCTCTAGAATGAATTTTTCCAAATTCTAAATATGCTTTAGTCGAACCCGTGACTGCCCCGATACCGGGACAGCTAACCTCCATAGAGCTTCATTCGGGACACATGCAATGTATAATATATTTAATCCTATACTGTTGAAGATCCTACCTCGGAACCTATTAGGCCTCTATGTGTCGAATTCCACGTCCGGTGTCCATCCTGGCACACCATCAGACAGATGGCTAGCTCCTAGCACGAAACGAACCCCATCTATGGCCGAGTTGGAACCTAGATCACGACGTGTCTCTAAATTTCGCAGACAGATACGTTTCCCACTAAGCTATCAGAGGGACAGGCTAAACTGATCTAGATATCAGTTTTAGAGTTGACGACGCTCCTACGCGCGCTATCCGTTCTGTTACAGGACAGGGAACTAATCCCATATAGATTTAGAGTCTCTTCTTCACTATTCTTTTCTTTCCAGCGATTTTATTTTTATAAATGGTACGCGACGTGATGTTAACCTTAATATTTTTCCAAATGTTAGCACACCTAAGAAGTATAGTTCTAACTAAGGTTCTTTCTAGCATCAATCCTGCCTACCGTGACAAACAACCGGCCAGGATATACCTTCGCTTAAACAGCGACTCGTCCACATGGAGGTATGCTAAACCACTATACATTATGTATCTATTTACGTTTAAAAATGGAAAATGACGTAATACTGCCAATCGTATTATACTGATTCTACAGGTGTTATGTGCTCAGAAAGTCTTCTAAGGCGTTATACTAAAATTTATTTTAAAATAATCATTGCTACCATGCAAAATGATTTCTTCTGCTTCCTTGATGATAGGAACTGTTTTGCAAGGAGTGTTACGAGCCCTGCGATCAGCAAGTGTCATCAAGCGACCGTAACGTTTGCTGTATATAATCTTGGATAACTTGATGGACGGTAAAGAAACATTTTGTTAACTTCCACAGCCCCGATGGCTAAAAATAATTTTTCCAAAGTTTCCACACATACTGTAAGCGTCAGTTGAAAAGCTCAATGTACTTGACTTCTTGTAACTACGTACGTCGGGAACCGTTTGTATTGGAAGGTTAATGAAATGTTGGTAAGGACGCCAAAAGGAAAAAGTTCCTTCCGCCTACTGGAGAACAAATCAGTACGCTGGATAGCATACGAGGAATCCGAGATACGAAAGCTGCTACCTTTTTAATATGCAGCCCAACGGACAGCCGTCACAGGGTAGGCGAGTAAGTTACATTGTAGACTTTACTGGAGTAACTTATATTCTGTTGGCATTTTGCCAGTACTGTGTGCCAATAAATATATAATCTAATAGGCAAAATTATAAGGGTAACTAGTATTAGAATCATCTAACTCATTGCAGCATGTGTACTGTTAATAACGTGCGTCCGTTTCCAAACCGCGCACCCTTATCTGACGTCGGCCAATAGTCAGTTCGGACCCGGGCGAAAAAGCCAACCTACTTTATTTAGGCCTCGCGTCTGCATTTTAGGGTTGTATTTTGACCAAAATTCTTAGTCGGTAACAGCTACGCAATTATTGCTAGGTCTTTAACAGTGTGGTTACGTATCTTCGTGTGTAATGATGGAAAGTATATCTTTGTTTGCGAAGCCCCGCTTATTATGTCACGCGATAAATTAATGGAACCGAGCACCGATTGCTATAACAGCATCAATACATCATTTCGATTTCAGCTAAAGTGTATGAAGAGGTACTCGATCCTTCAGGACCTATGGACACACAGACTAAGCCTATTGTAACAAAATTCGAAGTTGTACGTATAATCTACGTCGGCCAAGTTGCAGCACACGCTGTGCTGTCATCAAAAATGGCCAAAATACTTTGTTCTACGAACATACATGTAACATGCCGGCAATTATCGATAATATCATCAATTCAGCTTAACTGCTATCTTTGTGTTCCTATGGAAGCATATTAGGTTAGGCATAGTCTATGAGTGTATGGGCTCATTGCTGCGCCAACTCTTGCAGCAGCCAAACAGCCCATAGAACATAGCGTGTACCCCCCTCCCTTTCAGCTGATTGTCTGGCGTTTGCCAGCGGAACCCCTCTAAATATCCACAGATTCGAAAAAAACTCGATGACGGTGTACCACCACCGGGCGCCACTTGCACAGATTCAATTGATTGATAATCTGCTTCGCGGAGCAACGAAAATTTGGGGCTAAACTGCAGGTAGGCATTCATTTTATGGCGTGCCGATAACGTGCGCTTTTTTCTCTCAAATGAATTCGTGGCGGAGGTGAAAAAACCTGGGGCATAGATAGGTACAGTGGGTATAATGTAATGGGCTAATAGATCAGGGCTCGGCCTCGTCGCCGCTAAGATAGCACTAGAGGAAGATACTCGACAAAAAAAGGAAATGAAGATAATTTCGAAAGAATAGAGCAGAGAAATCGACATGTGCTTAACGCACAACGCAGATCGAGAGCCGGCTTTAAGGACTAATGTGGAATTATAGAAACATTTTATCTTTTCATTGACTCGACAGAAGGCCGGGTTCGGTACGTAAAATTGGTAACGAATGAGGTACAATAATTGAAGTGTGCAACTATTAACATTATATATGGTTTTAACTTTTTTTTTTTTTCGATCTATACAGCTCGGTAAGTATATAACAAATGACAAAACATAGTTTTTCTTTATGGCTAATGTTGCATTATGACACATAATTACTATGCATGAGCTATGAAATAAATACAACGAAGTCGATTTTTTATTTTCTAGGCAAAATTTTTACTGAACCTCTCTTTGAACATTGGAACATTTGCTGCTCTACCAGTTATTTCATCTGCTCTCCTTACTTAGGTTGTGATAATGAGCATTAATTTTAATCCTGATTCACTCTGTCATTTCAATGATAAATTATATGTTGTAAGCTTTATATATATTCGTTAGGTATCTTATAGTATAAACTTAATAGCCTGGTTATAAATCTGATTCCACCATGAAGCAGTCGCGAGTGGCCTATTAAGATATGTACATGATTTCTTGTTGCCTAATTCTATTGGCATAACCACAACAACAATGTGAACATCCATTGGCCTTCTCAGTCCTTGTGGCCAGGACACCGAGAGCGGTTTCTATATGGTATCGTCAGGCGGCTTCATTCCGTGATGCGTACTCGTACACATCACAGCGGGCGGTGTTGGAACGGATGTTTCCAGTGGAGGCCACTTACTACTGCTGCTGTTAGGGAAGTTTAGATCATAATGTGGCCGCTTCTTAGAGGGCAAAATGTGGACTGGGAGCTCGCTTGGCCCCGGTCATAAATTAGAGCAAAGAAAACTCTTCTTAGCCATAATGTTTTGTTAGCTACACTTTATCAGACCGACTTCCGTACAGAGTCTTAGTAGAGCTTAATATTAGTCAGTACGGAGGTGACGTAATGTGGGTAAGATGCAAGAGAGAAGATATAGAATGTTTAAAGAAATCCTGTGCAAGCACAATATAGTTACAAACTGTTGCTCCGTTAAGTGCGCCTTTAATCCATAAGTGCCCATCATAATCAAAACCAGACTATGTGAAAATAATCTATTGTTATTACCTTATTGCGCAAAAACAGCATTTTCTGGGTAGTCCTTCATTTCGATATTTTCGTGGCAGCCGCAGTGTGCAAGATGGCTTGCGCGTAATCGCATATTCTTTCATCCAACTGCATGTGCACATATATGCGCGTTCAAGACAGGCATCAGAGAGATTCCCTTCATGTCTGGATGGCCTCCATTGAATCTCCGATTAATGTCTTCCAAGCTCCTTTGGGTCTCAAATTTAGTATCACACCGAGGCCGCGACAGGGACTGGAGATAGCTTAAGACGCCTAAGGCTCACTGCTAGCCTCAGTAAACGCCGGTTCAGTTTGAATGGGATCAGAGATAGTGATGCCGCCAATGACGTCGCCGATTCGCTCCACAATGAGTCTCCCCTCGGCACATGGTGAGCGTGCGTTCAATGATGCTCCACCGGCTGCCCCAAAGCTCCCGGCGCTATGACTCAACGGAAAGGAACCTTCGAGAAGATGCGAACAAGGCGGTATGCGGGTGTTAAATGATGCGGTAACAGCATACACTGGTCAGAGACCACAGCATCGGCGCTAGGGGAATGATACGCAGTAGCATGCTCTGCCTCCATCGCTGGCGCCTCGCTGGGCACCCTGCGCCTCCCCCGTACTCTGCGAACCTCAAGTATCGGTCGCCAGGAAGCACCGATTGCTGCAATCTGATATCCAACAAACTAACCGACTCCTTTTCTGTAGTTCCTAAGTGATCTGACATTAGCGACATGAGTTTGCTTGCGTGAATTCAGAGCCGTCTGCCACTCTCGGTACACTATAAGGATAGTCAACTTTAGTTAGGCAGCAACTGACTCGGTATCATCTGAAATCGAGAAGCTTCAGTTGCCATTGGCTCTTCTGACGGCTATCAACGTTACCCATGGCAGGTCATGCAAAAAGGTCCTTAGGCATATTCATATCTGTCATCCCATCAGCTAGAAGCCAGTGGCGCAGCAGCAGATTTTCGATAGAAAACACGCCACAAGGATAAATATGAGAATCAGAGACTGGACAATTTTGAAAATCCAACGTTTCACACTGTATACCTAAGGCAAACGACGGTCCTGAGAGTATTGTCCTAACGAGTCTAAACTCCGCGGTTAGAATTCGTCTAATATTTATTCGAAGACAGTACCTATTGCTACTCGTAGAAGTTTGTCTATGAGCTAAGTGACTGAATACGACTTTATACTTAACACGTTACTACATGGTGAAATCGGAAAAGCTATGCTTTCAAACGTGCATATGTTTCATTAGCCAACATGTGTAAGTTTTATAGGCTGCCGGTCTGTAGGAACACTCGTCTCGTGAGTTGCGACAAACTACCAAGATCTTACACATAATGAGCGCAACAAATGGAGCTTAAAAAAATTGCGTTGTAATTTCCTAAGGCTGAAGTATCTTGTTTTTTGAAATAGTCTGTTGCCACATATCTTTATCGGGACATGCTATCAGCAGAGACTCTTATCGTTCCACGCTTCCTGTTTTGCCCATTTTGATTTGTTTATCTGACGCGCCGTTCAACGTCTATTTTTTTCACAACTGTAGTTTCGTTGCAAACGAGCCAAACTTGAGTTTCTTTGAGCCGAAACATGTGCCTGAAAGCTAAGCTACTTAGTTGCGGGTTGAAATGTCACTGTTTGTCTTTGAGTGAAAATGACATATATGGTTCAAAGTTTAGATTTATATGACTGCTTAGGGCTAAGACAGCTTCGAATGGCTCTCGACAAGCCGATAACACATGCGGTAGATTACATACGGTCAATACAGGACAGCTGATCATCGTAATACGCTAGAATAGAGTACGATGAAACACCTCGGACGATCTATGCCTATTGAATTCGACATGGAAACAGCTTCAATTTTGTTTGGAACATAGCTCAATCCAATGGAGAGATAGAGGATTTGCTAAGTCGTAATTTAGGTCTGACGAGATACTGAGAAGTTCTATCCTAAGCGGCACAAATGTACAGCCTAATCAACGATCCATCAGGTATTATTCGAATAGGTTCAGACAGATTCATTTCGGCACTTGATAACTTCTAAAAAATACATAGCTGCACTATCCATGATTATCCGACAAATATCTTTACATTATACTTCCACAGGACCCATTTTCTTCCAATAGTTTTTACAGGGTCAGCTGTACGGTGCGGTTCATCTTCGAGGCTTTAAAACGGAGGTTCAGAGGCAGTAAAATCCATTAATAAATTTCTGTAAGTATATCAAACCACCTTTGAGCATTAGATAGCAGATCTTAAGATGGCCAAAAGGAATCAGCACCAATAATAACATAGGAAATGCCTGAGTTGGCTACAGCATCACTGGTTCTTTACTGGGCCTATAATCATTGAAGACTGGCCCTAGGGAAATGTAAAGCGAATGGAGTAAGAAGTATATAGATCGGGTCAGATGCCCGTTAGATCTGCCAAGATAGAGCGCCAGGAGGCGGTCGTTCATCTAAAAGGAACGAATATCGCATGATCAATGCGGGGTCGGCCAACTGTGGCTGACCAGCAAGCTAGAACTCTGTGCCAGCTACGCTGCTCGCATCGAATGTGTTCTGTTATTTTGGCCACGCGATAACTCCATGGATTTGGGGATGGCCGCATTCATTTCAGCACACGGCGCTATCGTAACGCCAACGACCGAACAACCGGCCGACGACGTAAAGAACAGCGTCCTTCGTTGGCTTTGCTTGCTGGTGACGCCAGTAAATGTCTCCCATTGCTTTCTTCAGCGCAATCAGATGTACAGCAACGATCAGACCGGTATGGCTAGGACTGCCTGCAGCGTTGCAGATTTAAGGAAAATCCTAGCAGACAAGAACGCTGAATTGCTCTAGGCCTGAGTTAGCTTACATTGTTTATAGCGGTAAGGAAAACGGACCAACCAGTCAGTCCGTTATCCTTGGCCATCGTAAACCCAACGAAGTCATAATAGTTCCACAGACCTGAAGGGTGCTAATTACAAGAGTTGTAGTGGCCTTTACAGGGTTCATCTGAAATCGGAATCGTTGTTTAACGTCAGGTGCTATGGACGGTGCAGATTTACTAAAAATTTCAATCAGTAGAGGCAATCAGGGATCAATAATGGGTTCAATATAAGAATTACGATTTGCGACTCTCTGATAGCATCTAACGAAATAAACCATGATTTTAATAGATTTGTCAAGGCTTCAGCTAGGCCATGGAAAACCTGACATTGTGGTGTAGAGTGCAACATGTGGCCTGTTACGTCTACCGTACTAATGGGCGGAAAAATTAACCAGGTCCAGGGGCGTAGTTTCAGAAAGTTCGGAACACAATTATACATTTCGAACTATTGCTTTTGAACTGGTAGATGTAGCCTAACCTAATTTTAGGGGGTAAAGGTTCGCCTAGATTCAGCTTGAAGACCACTACAAAAAGGTGACCTGTTAGATCAAGTCTAATCTTGGCTCAGATCCACTGGTACTGCGCAAATCTCTTCTATTCTACTTATTCCTTGCCCAGTCCTTTCAAAGTCATTCTGTCCTCAGGATGTTGACTGGATCGTAGAGATAAATGTATCGTTTCGAGGAGCACTATGTCGCATACTATGAAAGAAATAACCACAAACTCAACTTTAAGGTTGGTCTTGTAGTTTTCTTTTTTAGTAACAGAAACACAATCCGGACACTTGAAACGGCAGTTAATAGACTACACCATATAGCCAACACTGCTAGCACCAAAATCAGGACCTCCGTTGTTTAACTTAATTGCCTCTCATTACTAGTGACAATAAACGAACTGCCCATAACTTCAACAAGTCGATCTTTCTCCTCATCCGACAACTAGGTACATTGTAAGCCCCTGCGTTTCCAGTTCATTTATGGTCAGGCAGACCACTAAATATAATAATAGAGCCATTCGGTGCATGGGTATATCGTCGTCGTCTAACACGCGAACGAAAGTGAGTCGAAGCCCAAAGTATGTTAAATAATATCGCCCCTCTGTTCTCAATCTATAGGGTGAGTGTCGAATACAAGTATATGTAAATGCAGTTAAAAAGGCAATGTGGTCCTCGCTTGCGAAGGGCGCTTGTTGCCGCCTGCTAACGATATTCGAATTTTCACTACCGCCGTCCCCCGGTGACCAGTAGCAGCAACAATAGTGACGGTTACCAACTTCTTCGCGTGTACAGCATTTGGGTCGGATGAATCTTTCCATTAGTACAAAGTCCATTAGCTGGTTGGACAAGCAGGCCTGTTGTTGGTCCAAGCAGCGTCCAGAATACCCACCGAACAATCCCACCCGGTGGGCGAACCGTCCCTACAGAGGTTTTCACTAGTTCTGCCTCGTTCGACCTCAGTCTACACAAGGGAGCCAGCCGTCAAGCGACTTGCATTTTGTCCACTGTTACCACACGGGACTTGCTGTTGACTGTGGGTCAGTTCGCTTGCCTTGCTGACTATTTAGACAAGACTCAGCGACACTGTCGCACAATTCTTTCTATTCTGGTCGGGTTATAGTAAAGGTAGGCGGGTAGGGAAGCAACCGGACCCAGGACGCTTGCTTGCCCACGCGGTCCCCACCTTCTCCTTGGTAGCTTGTCCGTCAGCCAACACGCTCCATTCCGCCGTAGTCGTTCCTGTGTCCATTGTTACTCCCGGTAGGAACGAGGGCAACGGCAACTTTATTCTTTGATTTGGTTAAAGAAAGCTTGATGATTGGCTAACGAACTAACCAACTAACATACTACAGAAGACGGACAACGAAAACGTCTATATTATTATAGTATTCATTATAAATCGATGTATACAGACATGAGCTGATGAGTGTATGTTTTTAAAGCAATAGACGCTGAATATGAGGGAATAATTAAGCTTTTAGTTGATTTATCTACTCATTTTGATACGAATGGTCCGCATAGGGGAGACGTGTAGAAATACGGAATGCTGGAATTCTCCATACAAAGAGTCAATTCGTAGCTATTATATAGCGTCATTAACAGAAACGACAATCCGTACTCATTGTCTTCTCGAGTAAAAGTAGGACAGGGTCATTGAGAAAAAGAGATCTCGTAAGAGGGCAATTGGTTGATTAAAACTGAATAGAAAAGTATGTTTGGTTAGTAGTTGCCACTGATATGCAGTCTGATTGAATAGACCAATTGACAAATATGTTGACGGGGGTACAAGAGACACTTTCTATGCCTATTCCTTACGTTCGTATTAATTTTATGCTAAGTTTATTGGGAATGTTAGATTTGTATGTTTCGATATTACTGGTCATGTTCATTACTTCGGCAGGGGCTTTGAACAAAACAAACAGAAAGAAAATCGTTTCACTAAGCAGCTTCTCCGTTTTTTTTTGCCGCTCAAAACTATAACTCTTAGATTCGATTTAGTAGATTTAAACACCATTGCACTTTTAAAATCTAAGACCGCGAGCCTTCGGACTATTATTCGGAGTTAATTATCGGAGGTTATTTAAATTGTTTCGTACATACACGTGCATTTAAACTATTATCTGTGTAATTCTTTTTACCTTTTTCCAAAGCAAAAAAAAATAACATATAGTAAAATTCAGTAAAATACTTTTTTTAGCGCCATGTAAGTCTCCCATGAACCATAGGACCAAAGCAGTAAGCGTACCCTATTGACTCGTAAACTCCTTTAAATAGGCATCCTTTTCGGTTGAAGTCCACACTTCCGGAGAAACAAACCTAGCGAAGGTCTTGTCAAACAACGATTTCCTCTTTTGCTACATCCTCTCATTACTTGTCCAATTCCCTTTGCTTCAAGCGGTGCTGTTGTTGTTGCTTCCGAATACATAATCGAATGTCTTCGGAAATAAGTTCAAGTTAAAAAAAAACTGCATCGAATCGACGATGGTTTACGTACCTATTTATAGTAGCAAGCCAGTCTACGTACAAAATTGCTGTGATGTAAGTTATCATGGGTACTTCAAGCTATACTTTGTCTATCTTCATTTGTCTTATTTTTTTCCAGTATTATTTTGATAATAAATATAGATTATTTTTTTGTTTTTCCCGGCCTGTTACTGATTGAATCATTAGAGCATAAGCTATAAAAATACTTTTTGACTTTACCTGGACGATATTCTGAACTGACAGTAAGCTTAATATCCGTTATTAACATCACCCGTTATTTTTTGAGGTTCATTAACGCGCGTACCAAGCAGGTTCTCAACAAAGTACACTTTTGTATTTTTTCAAACTTCCTATTGAATGCTCACTAAGCCCACTGCTCGTCAACTTCATTATATGAACCTCTTGCTACCCTGGTTCAAATGTAATCGCTTCATGGGTCAATCTTCTTAGATGACGTCAAGCTGACAACGTATGCCTTCATACTGTATTGCCACCATTGACTGATCCAAGCGTACGTGATGAGTAAAATATAGCGTCGCTGAAGCTGACTCGCCGTCTAGACCTGATTTGCCTTGAGGCTACGTTTCTTGTAAATAGCTCTTTCCCACTGGCATAATTTTCCTTTTCCTCTAACTTTTCACACCGCCTCATGGCGCTGCTTTCATCCGGGACGTTTTTGAATATTGCACCCAACTTCTTTTTGTTCAGCCCTGCCCCTTGCCTTTGCCTCAGTGTCCGTGTTACAGGTGGTATTTTGCTGGTAAATAAAAAGAAGGAGAGAAATGAAGAGGATCTGAAACACACACACGTGTAGAAACCACATACGAAGTTGAAGAGCGCAACGCGGCATAGAACAAATCAGGCCAGGTAGCGCAAATTGCCCGCGGCATTCGACCGCGACCCGGACTCGGACCTGGAAAGACCCGGTGGCCTTTGCCTTGGCCTCTTCAAATAACCGCGCGCTTTTCGAATGCCCGAAGAGGAAACGAAAGAAGAAGTACCGCGACACGAAAACGATATCTGGCTTCTAATTTTTGTTCGTTGAAACATCCAGCAGTAAGGCACACCCATCCGACAGGACCTACTGGGAACGCTTGGGAGCTTTCGGAACCGCTCCAGTCAAATGTGTAGATTTAAGTGAGAGATACGGCGGCGTAAGGAGCCCGCAGTAGAATGCAGTCCTAATGGTAGATTTTGGAATAATGCTCTCTCTATTCAACGGCGCAAAGTGAACATATGGATTCATCCACGCGTAAGATCAGATAGAGCATTTGCTGGTTTAGCATCGCAACTGGGAATCCAGATGGAAAGAGTGGGAATTTTGGCACGTCTACTTTTTGAAATGTTCTCGGCTTTGGCACGTTAAAATACGCTTCGTATATTGAATGGACGTCGGGGACGAAGACACAAACCTGTTGTCATCTTCCAAAACGCGAAACGATATAAGTTTATCTGAAATACTTGGCAAATTTATGAATGAGCCAGAATATGGGTTGGCCAACAATTACCATAGAAATCTGTTTTTGTCTTTACATTCTTCGAAGGTCACTACTCGCTGATCATTTTCGCTTCAGATCGTCCTGCTACCAAACTACTACTAATTGCAAACCACTGATATGTCAGTCAAAAACGTCACTCGTGTTCATTATACGTTTTTGCTATAAGGAGCACTCACTCCATGTCTATAGGCCTAGTGTCTTCTCGGTCTCGTCAACAATTGGTAATGAAAACCCCTTTTCTTTTTTTTAACTAAGAAGGCAATCCCTCGTAGACAGTTAGCTTGTCCTGCATTAGAGATTACACACACACATCCTATCGCTATGTAAATAGTATAAATATATCCGAAGACGAATCGGTAGTGCTTAATTTCATTGTTGCTATATCATTCTTTTTAGTCGATTTTCTTAACTGCCTGTATCCCGATACGAGATGAAGGTGTGATGGTTTCAAGGAGCTGCCTATAAAGCTTTGCTCGATGGCTTGGTAAATATTGGCTAAATGTATGACGAAGGCATTGAAGTCTCATGTCCTGAGTTCTTGACAGTGGGGCAGTCAGGAGAATGACAGCATTGCCTGACAACACATACTGGAGGATCGAAATATAAAATATACATAAGCGTAAAAGATAGATTCCAGTCAAGTTTCGAAGAGCTTAGCTATGGTATTAGTGCAAAATGCGTTAGTTGCAAATTTTTCTTGCCCCCTTTTTTATCCATTTTTTCTTTCATGGAGACTGATTGTTTTGCATTCGCCACATTCAACATGTTTTTATCCGATCACTAGTGGGTTCAGAAGGAGTTTTTCATTTATTAGAAGGGCTGCGGCTTGTTAATCTACTGGTGATTAGTCCATATTAAAGGCCACTGCGATACACGGGCTGGTAGAAGATTTCGCATCAGATTACCGACGTATACAAAGCGATTTTTCCCTTTATGTAGCACCGAATAGAGCTATGGGAGCAAGTGGGCCTCAATGCTGGTTTCATTCGTTACTTAGCTCTGCTTGTTGTTACCCCCATTCTCTGTTGTCTGTTCTGCATGCAAAGGTTCGACATGGTTCGCTCCGACCTCGCCGACGTCATGGCATGCGAGGTGAAAAAACTGTCCTGTTGTTGATTAAGGCCTGTAGCGTACACCATAGGATGAATAGGGTAAGCGAATGGGGTAAACCAGGACTGAATAGGTTGAGGAACGGACCTCGCTTGGAGACCCTGCCCTCCGTACTAGCCAAACACGCGTACAATTTCATCCAGCTGTATGTGTTCTGCGGGACCTCAGAGGGGAATCATTTGTTCATTGAATCGACTGCGCCCCAAACGAGACGCTCTGGTCAGAACCACTCTGGCGCCGACTAGCAACGATGATTTTAGCAGGAAACGTGTTGCCATTGTGAGCAATAGGAGCCGCAATGACAGCGGTTGACAACGGCGCATGCGGTTCTATGTTACGCTGTGTCGCACTGGTCTTGGTGTGACGCGCCCATCTACTATAAATATTAAAAAACAATTCGCAACATAATAATGATCTTGTTTGTTACTATTGCGTTATATCAGATGAACGTAAATTAACAATTTGTAGGTACCAGTGATCAATTCATAATCTACGAAGAATTGTGAACACCGTCATCTCGTTTCTGCTTCCGCTCAATAAACACAGTTCTATAATAGTTTAGTACATATGTTAGAAAATACATATATTTGCTGGGACTAGTTTGCGGACTATATATACTACATGCTTGGGTTTGTTTCTCTGACTAGTTAGTGTTGTAGAAGAAGGTATACCGTGTATATTCTATCTGCATATACCATCATGTTTCTCTTGTCGTGTGAAGGCCACTCAAATAAGACCTTTTGGAAACAATTTTAGGTTGTACGGTTGTGGAGGTTGTTAACATTATGCTGCAGAGGCAATTAGAATGACCACGGATTTCCCTGTCAGTGTTGGTCGGTGGGACCATTTGTCTGACCACCAATTGTCCTCAAGGGAAACATCTACAAAAAAGGCCGCAAACAACCATCCCTTTGCCGGTCTTTCCTACTACTGTCACTATATATATATATATATATATATATATATAGATCGGAAATAATTGCCAACCTAAAAACTATTACAGTGGCTTTCATGTCCATATCACACACGCACACGCAGGTCGCCAAGGTGGCTGCATAAATTTGTGTGCGTCGGCGTCCGCCTTTTTGCTAGCGGGAGCAAACATTCAAAAAAATGGAAATCGAACGATACTGAACCCGATCGAATTGGGCTGAATTCAAATGAAAACTAGCGTCTGATCATCTGGAACATAGCTCCTTCGTCAGGTAAAGGAGGACCTAAGAATTTTTTACAGCAGATCTTAGATTTTAATGGGTAAAAAGGCGATGGTTCTTTGAGCTTCATAGCCATTTCCCTGAGGTTCAATATGCCTATTTTCTGTATAGAACAACTGAAATCTGTTTCCCATATCGACGGCGTCGCCAAGCATTTTATTTTAACTAGCTGGATAGCATTTCACAGAAAATACGTAACTGAGCATAACGTATGCGCTGTCTTGTTTACTACGGAAGATTAATTGAAGATATAACAACTTCGCTTTACGAAGTTTTTGTTACTTGGACAATCGCGTATCGACTTACAACTGGAAGACCTAATTATTATTGACCACTTTGAACTATCATCTAGCGTTTGTAGAAGAAAATATAATCGACATTAGCAAAATCTTCAGAAGTAATAAGCGCTGTAACATTGCTACGAGACACCAACAAGGGGGACACCACACCGCCCAGATCCATTAGCGCTGAAGGATTTCAGATTCGGAGTTTTTCTCTTGAACCGTTCACAGGTAAGTCTTCTACCATCTTTCGGCTGGCACCTAGCATCGTTCCGTTAAACGGTTGGCGAACACCCGAGACCTGACTCCACCCAATGCGGGGGCTTCCCTGATTCTCTCGCATGCGCCCCACGCATCGTCGACGAAATAGGGCGTTATGTTTCTATTACTTTAGGTCGTTATTGTGCACGTCTAATCGAGCAGACCAGGGCGTGAAACAATAGAACTCGAATATGCTCAGTAAATGGATATCGAGTAAAAACAAGTGACTCACCTCATGGACATCACCGGTGCGAGGAGATCTCGCGCGACGGGGGATGATCTGTTTATACAGATTGTGAAGTGTTTCAAAGCTACGTATATAATAAATAATCGTCGTTTCAACTGGCTGATGCTTATCGTCAAAACAACTCGACACAAAGTATCCAAAGCGGGTTTTGCTAGCTGAAACCGAACGACGACAGCCAGAGGAGTTCATGTGTTCATATTGAGCTTGCACTTCAATAAATCGAATACCCTTCGTGGCTAAGGCTTCATTTCTTTTAGGTGGAGTTACTGTCTGGTGTTACCCGTTTTTCAGAGCGGCCTCGTAACACCTGCAAGGCTAACGTGGTTAACAACGGCAATCACAACAAGTACTAAAGCGTTGTATTACTATGTTAGAACAATAGTTTGTTGTAACTGTTTACGTAATGTTCGCCTTTTAAAAATTAAGTAAACAATAACCTAGGGTACATGCTTACTTTTCCTGCTTACGTTAAGATTGTGGCAAACACTTTTTAATTTTACTTATATTTTCGTATAGCAAGCTTTTCGCAAAAGCCTATTTTTAATTTCATTAATAAGGATATAAAGAGAATACAAATCTATACTGTACCGTTTTCGACGCTAAAAAGCTATAAAACATATGTATTTTTATACAATATGTAGTAATATAACTAAAACTAAAGGAAGACATTATTTTAGTAGGGCGTCTGATGCAGATTTTTAGTGTGATGCGATTTCGTCGGCGTGATTAAAAATTTTACGTCACAAACTCTGAAGGCTGCGGGAAGCTTCGACCATGTAAGGTTCCCTCAAAAAGGTCTTTTTTCCTTCAGCACCGTTGCAGCTTCTGCCTAGAAATGGCTGTGCGCCTAGTTTCGGCAGTTCAAACTGTTTGACACGTTACCGCGTATAGTGTCATATTCGTCTACCGCTTTGGCATAAGGCTTGTGAATAGGCCGAGCCTATTTTCACATTTCTTCGAGTATGTTGAGGATCTTTCACGTGCTCACAACGTAAAGTCTATCTTGAATCGACGGTTAGCTTACAGAAACTCTGAAGTGGCTTTTTCTACCAGTGTTCGGCCATTGTATCCCTGCTCGACCCGTTTGATTCCTCTTGTTGGCCGCTCCTATTGGCTCACCTGAAGTCGACATGGGCACCTCACAAGGGGCACAGAGCTCTACAGGTTTCGGGTTAGATAGCGCGTCGTTGTTAAGCAAAGCAATGTGAATGCTTTACTGCTCCGCTAAGAGTGGATGGAAGGAAGAGTGACATGGACGCTGCAACAAGGGAGTATGGTAACATCAATACTGGACAAAGCGGTAATAGCCGCATCGCGCGGAAGCTATTTTAGAGTTATCTTATGTTTCATTTTTTTAAAATGAGTAATTCGTTGTAACAATCAAGGATATTTTAGCTGGATTTCAACGTTGTAGTTTCATTCAATCGATAATGCGTTACGGAATCTTTGCGGCAACTTCGATTACCTCATAACATGAGGTAACAGCTCGTCATGGCAGAAAAGCGAGGAAGCCTTTAGTTTGTTTCATTCAATACAATTACTATACATTTTCATTGCAAGATAAACTTATCTGCGGGGTATTACTTAGGTACTTATTCATATAACTGCACAAATTCACTAGCTTGAGTATATGCGATAGACTAAGTGTGTTTAGAAATAGTACATTTTAGGTGTTTGTTTTTGTTAGTACATTAATCAAATTTCAACATTTGTTTATCTCAACATATACATTAATAGTTATGAAATGTTAAATGAAAAGCACGGAGCTTGATATAAAAGCTAAAATACCGATTCGAAAAGATTAACTTGCCAGCTGAAAGCCGGTCTAATTTAATAAGCTTTGCCGAACGTTTTCCGTCTTCGATGAGCGAACGGAATACACGAAGTATTTACTCATGAATGAGTAAGCAAGTTCAACGGTCAACGTAAACAACAAACTCCTGACTACTGGTACTTATGCCAGCGTCAGCTCAGTTATATGCTAGAGTCGCCCTGATTTTGTTCATGCATGTCGTCATGAACCCCCACGAGACCCCCTGCTCTGCAATGCCATTCCTGCCACTACGGATTTCTCCCAATGGCCGCATAATGAATGTTTCGTCGTCCCTGCCACTGTCAGTCGACTTTTAGCATTGTTACTGCAAACGTCTGTGACCGTAAGGCACGACATCCAGGACACCAGCCTAAATTGTGTCCTCTCTATTAGAGCGACGTTGTGATTGAGAGTTACAGAAAAGCTAGTCAGAAGAACGGTCTACTCAAAATCAAGCCAACTACGTGCTCTGTTCAGGTATTCCTTTCTGCCTCATTCCCTTTCTGGCTATGAGTATGTTGTTGTATGGCCTGCAATACATGTTGCCCTACCCATCTATGCAATAAAGATCCGTCCGTGTTGGGTGCGTTATGTGGGATGTGATCGTGTGCAAAGCGAGGAGTCTTTCCGTACTTTCTTGCGTGCTCACGGTGGTTTTCATCTGATCGACTGCGACGGGATACGAAGCACTGATTGGATTTCGCACTCGCACTATTTAGCGCCGCACCACCGCCGACGCTGGCCGTCATCGTTTGTTGCTGCTGTATCTTTCATTGACGTTACAAGCCGCGATTATGACCGGCCGTCATTGCAAGCTCTACAGCGAATGTTGGTACAATACGGACGAAAATCTAGGTAACAGACACACTAGGTTTATAGTAGTAGATGCCGCCGTGCCAGCTATGCCACTTTTAGGACTTTGATTATTGGTCGGCTCTCATTTCATAGTTTACGAGTCTTTCTTGTCTTACTCTTCATACTGGCGTTTGCTCTTTGGCGTTTCTGCAGCCTAACGTTTTGTAATATCTCGACGACCATTTATTAGTTACTGTCGTTTGCGCCGATGCGGCTTGGTCTTGTGGGTCGTATCTATGGCCCTTAACTTGGGACCAGAGATGTTACGAACTCAAGATAGATGGAGCTACACAGCGAGGTAAGCGTAAACGAGCCGCTTCATAAGCCGCCCGCTATTGATATTTGCTAGTGGACTGTAATGCGCGAGATGGTTGTGTGGATCAGCAAATGGGCCTCACTCGTTAATCAATGCGAGTTGGGACGTAGAATTAAACGAAACTCGATCACAATAGTAGTTACGGTCGAACATGCTTTTGGATTCTGATTCAAGTCTAAACTAACTAATTACTATCAGACACCAGCAGCCGAGTCAATCTAGAAGCATTGCGTAAGCTAAGGCAGCGAATAGGTATGCGCAGGCTCATTTTATTGTTGTACGCTTGAACCTAGTAATTAGTAACTGTCCCATTAAAGTATACTCGTGTCATAGTTCTAGCGATCAAAGCTGGACGGTATGTGAAGGTTGGAAGAAACTGCCCGATCGTGTGTGTACAAGCAGAACAGATATAGGCGCTGAAAAATGTACCGGTGAAACCGTGTAGGTGAAGAATTGCTAACAGATATCCAAGTACGATGGGTTGGAGCGCCCCTTTAGAAACAAGACTGACCCTGTCTTGGTCTGACTTGACCTACGATTTTGGCATAGTTATCTTTTGACTGGATACAAGCGATGAAATAAACAGCGTAGTAAAAGAAGTATGATAAACGTTTGAAAAGTTATTCAAGTTCGATGCTACGAAATTGACAGGTAAGTTATGTTGATCATCTGGCTCTTTGAAGGCACCTCCCAATATAGCAAACCTATAACTAGCAAGCATCCAGGCGCTCTTCGCAATAATCAGCCTCAGGCAAGACGATAATCAATGAAACCCCACTTATTGCTAACCGGTCTAACTCCAAACAACTCATAAGTAACCATGGGTGTTTGCATCTTCAAGGCCAGTCGAAGTTAATTGTAAGCAATAGAATTAACGCATAAGGAAAACGTTACCGCTCATTTTTCTTTGACAGTTTCGCGTTTAATACAATTGTCCACCTACCTTTGTCCGCCTTCGCCGATTTGCAGATACGAAATTAGCCGGGAGAGGAAAGTACGCCCGAACTCGGCAATATGGCGCCATCGCGCTGTTCATTCGATCAATTCGTGCCCGGCTAATGTGAGTATTCCTACCCACGTTGTGTTCGCGGTTATAATATGTATGTATACATTTAACGGGGTATTTAAAAAAATGTTTTTTGCGTCTTACGTCTGGTACCCCCGCCGCTAACCAACAGTTTAGATAGCTAGCTTTTATCGGCACAAAACAGTGTGTCTACGCACGAATTCAACCCTAGATCTCTACGTTCCCCTAATTTTTGCCACTCAAATACGTCGCTGCATTGTCGTGACAATATATAATGGGTTATCTATTATCGTGGTATTAACCTTATTCAACTAGCTGCGGTTCAAGCAAATTGTCGTTACAGACGGAAGGCTTTTCACGAAAACCAACTCATAATGCCGCTTTATCCTGGATACAAAATCGAATGATCAAGAATATTTTAGAAAGGCGTTTGCTACGTCTTCCTCGCTGTGGCGCAATTACACTTGACCGGAGCCGTAAACAAACAGGACAAGCCCATATAGACACACTTAGGGGTCTCGAAACACTGATAAACAATATTCTCTTTATGGAGCGATAGCGTATAATCCCGACCCTGGTGAAAACACTTTTTTTTTTTTATTAACTTAATGGTTAATAGTATTTGTTGCAAGAACATGTTAAAATAACGTACCGTGGCCAAAATTGGAAAGATTTGACTAGGACAATATGTACTTCGAAGCATCGCGCATTTAAAACGTGAAAACGATTGAAGGAGAGGTTTGGCGAGCGCGCATATTTCCTCTGGAAGGTCCATCTTGGGGTCGTTTGCAGAGGCGGCTTAGCAATACTAAATCTTTCCTATGGTGTTTTTTAAGATCTTAATAATTTCCAAGGCTTATTAGACCATGAACCTACTAAATGTAGTGTTAGGTGATTGACTATCATCTTTTCTTACCAAATATTTCCCACGATATAAATACAAGACACCCATACGATTGTATGAAGTAAGTTTTCTGAAAACGAGGTGAAACCAATGTTAGCAGTTGCACATTATGAAACGCTGTGCTATACAGAAGCAAAATCGAATTCGTCTCCTGCTTTCTTTGAGATTAACAATGACCAAAGAACGCTTCGGGTGGCTTTAGCCAGCATAGGACGAACGTCTAGTGAACCCTTGTAGTGGACACATAGCCTTCTTCTTTGCTGTTGCGAGGAAATAGCTTCGTTCCTTTTGCTTCTAGGGAAAACTAGCTGAAGCTGAGTGCTATCTTCTTCAGAGCCAGGCGTAATTTGGCCAACGGTAGCTGCATGGTGATCCTGGATTCGGCTCACGAAGAACCTTGTCCTGATTTCCTTTCTTCCGTCTTTACGGCGTCGTCGAATGCGACTAAATTCTCCGTCGGCAATCATCGTTATGTCTCCATATGTCAACGTCTCTAAGGAAAAAGGTGTTACCGACCGTTCTGTGCGCAGAATATTTTATACCGGCAACAACAGCGAGCAGAACGAAGCCACGTGTCTTTACTGCGATATACGCAAAGACGATGAGACATCACGCCAATATTCAGCAAGTGTTCCCATAGTGAGAAGGCGATAGAAAGGGAATGACTGAACAAGAAAAAAAAACCGTTGAGTCTTATCACCAGGTCAACAAGTTCCGTTAAATTATACTGCGTAATTTCTTATATTAACCTTTTCTCGCTACGATCGTTGAGGATTATCGCGTAAGATTATTCCTGAGGATCACTGGATAAGTGCAATTTGAAAGTCCGTATCTGTCTCTACCAGAGTATAGTCCTGCTTTGCATAGCCATACAATACATAGCGGTATACTCATCTAGTACATAAAAATGCATTGATTCTTACTTATATACGCAGCACATTACAACATGTTGTTGTACCTGTTGTACAACTGAAGTTACCGTTAGCCAGCAACGATAAGCACAGGTATTGACAAGAGGATTCATGTGCATCTTTGCTCGATATAGTGGATGAAGTATTCCTATGTAAAGCACACAAGAAAACATGCACCTTCTCATGAATGGATAGCCTTGAGAATGATCCTGGTTGTTTAGTGGACGGGTTTATCTTTTTCTCTGGCAACAGTTGCTACCCCTGTACAACATATCTATTCTGCAAGAGATGAACAATGGCTAAAAATAGACATTGCGGAACACTTGAAAGACAAGGAATACAAAATGTTAAGTTTTTCTTCTTTTTTCTGCACGATTCAACCAGGAGAGCTGATTCGCAACGGTGTATCCTCCAGCTCAAGCCAGCTAACGGCGTCAAGCTGCTGCCAAATCGTCATGGCTGCCGCTCGAAACAGTTCGAGAGGGTCAGCTTCGCTGCTCCAGATCTCCGCCAAGGGAACATTGCCACTGCTTCACCCGATTGTCCATCTGCCCGAAATCACGACAGAGCTTGTTTTGCCTCTTGCTGGACTCAATAGCTTTCTGACATCTATACGTGAAAGAGACTGGGTGGCTCCTCGTCTCTACGAAAAAAGATCCTCTCAACATACAGGCAGTTCCCTTCCCCTCTTGTCGTTCTGAGAAAATCCACGACCTCGTACATCGGCTATAGGGTTTCGGATCAGAGGATCGGGAGCCAGCAAATCCAAATCGGCCGCAGAATTAAGGGGCAGCAACGAAGGAAGTTCGTAGAGCGGCAAAAGGTTGACCCGACTTCGGATCTCTCTCCGCCCAAGCCGCCATCGCCTGTTTGGTCCACACTCAGGCCAGTTGGTGGTCCAGCTTCAGCAGCCATCAATAGCCCCTGAACTGGCAGTCAACCAGCCAAGCTCAGAAGCGTGAACGCCGCTATAGGTGGGTGAGTAGAACATTTGACATGTCGCCTTTCTGCCCCACTGCACAGCCAGATCGAATTGGAGTGGTTCGCAGACCTGACCGAACTGAGCGAACACAGGGCAACGAGAGCAAGGCACATAGATCGTGGAAGGGGTTAGCATCAGGCCGGGACGAAGCTGCGCCGGCCTAGGACAGGGATTTCGTATTCGGTTTGACACCTTTGGGCTCGCTGTACTGCTGGCGTTCTTCGTTCAGGGTTCCCAAACCTTTTTCTCCTGAAACTGTAACGCAGGCACGAATACGGCAAGACAGAAAAATCAAACGGATGCGACACAGCAAACGCCAGCGTAGCCCCGAAAGAAAAGCCGCAGTGAAAAGAACTTTTCAAAAGGGATTGGCTTTTTAGTGACGCTGACTGTGCCTGTGGCAGCAAGTCAGGTTGTTATATAAAAATGCTACCGTAAGTCGATATTATAGCTCAACCTCTATCAAAACAGAAGTCGTCGTCTTCATCGAATGAAGTCGATCTGGCAAGATGAGGGGTTATAGGCAGAAGCGAAACTTGAGTAGAAGGAATGGCGCAAGCCCTCGTTTTTCACTGTTGGTGTTAGACAAGAATCGAGATGAGCGATGAAAGATTAGGTATACAGCTGTGGAGATAATAAATAAAACAAGTATTGACGTACTGATTCCAAGAATCGTATCATATGAAGATAATATCTTTTGATATCATCCCAAGCCTAAACATTAAAGGAAAACCTCATTTAAAAATAGCTTGGTCGTGTGCAATAACAAAAAGTCTATAAAAATTTGACTTGAATTTAGTGGGGAAATATAATTACTGTAAAAATTCATCTCGAATAGGTATCTGTACACGGAAAACCCATTTAAACAGGAGAATATCCTGCAAGTCAATAATATTGATCGATTGGAAGGTCTCACAGCTAGCGAATAGTTACCAGCAGAATTTTTTCCGGCCCAACAGAACCGGCTTATTTATTAGAAATCACAGATCGTTATTGAGTTTCACAATATTACTTAATACGTCATTAGAAATTTACTGTGCATTTCTCTTTTAATATGATATACATCTCCATCTTTGATTACGCTTTATCTTTACTTTCCATTGACCTACCCAGGCGACGCCAGTTGCAGCAGGCATGCCTCTAAAGAACAAGCTAAGCCAGTCATTGAATAAGAAAAACTTGCTTGTGGTGCCTGAAAAAGTAGTCGCTTGGAATACT
>NW_019213537.1:0-25701 GCF_002532875.2 Varroa jacobsoni | reverse complement strand
ATATACGTCTAAGAGAGCTTCGCGGCTGGCACTACACGGTAGACCACACATGTAGACAAAATATTGTTACAAAGTGGAAAAAAAGATGAAGAGGCGTCACGTTTGCAAATAGACAAGAATATATCTTTGTTACTCGCACAATGTTCAAGTTAGGAGATGATAATAGACTGATCTCGGTCGACTGTAAACGACGAGTCGTCATTTTTGCCAATTATACCTGTAATACTTTTCCTTTGTAGGTGCTATTGGCCTGTTGAGGGCCCTCTGCCTCGCAAACTAGATCATAGATTTGCTGTACAGCGTAACTTGTTATCATGTGTCGATTGGTTGGATTTGTTACTTGGCGCGCTAGCTTGATTTATCGGCCATCGTTTAAATTCTACAGCAGGATGCGCCGGAATCGATTTTTCTCGTTTTCGTCCTTCTACGCGTACGGCATACGCCTAGGCTCCTAGCAGTTCGAACGTTCGATAGAGGAACTCGATGAGAAGATACGCCTACCAGTCGACTGTACATCATCTGAATCGTTGCTCGAACCTAATGCTTGTTTTCATTTTATCTGATCTGGCATTGCAGGGTCTCAGACATCGAGTCTCGCTTAGACAATGGAAACTTCATAGCCAGCGATGAGTGCTAGCTTAAGTACCGGTGCCACTAACAGGCTTTTGGGTGGAGCGAAGTCACGTTTATCAGCAATTTATAGCGGGACGATACAGCTGAGCTCTAGACATTGAGTGCAGCAGCTTTTTGAAAAGTACTATTAATTTATCCGCTGAAAGTAGCTTGTCCTTCAATAATCTTAAAATCCAAAGTACGCAGTTAAGCAATGGAAATCGGCCGCTAAGTGGCAAGCTATCTATAGAATATCTAGACCCACAAGAACCAGTAAAAACATCCGTACATTAAAACAGAATGTAGCAATATTTATATCTATCTAACTTGTGACGTTTCTGCATAACGTTTGCCAGTTCCTTCAATCAAGTCGAGAATTAAGCACCTTTCTTCTATGCACATGTAGTAGATCTATAGGAAGAAACAGAACGAATAGAAAAATGTAGGACGGTTGAAACTTATATGACCTGCTTGAGCCTCGGGTAACCAAAACTCGGCAGTAGTTAAATGATCATCAAAGGTGTTCTTCGACTGAATGACGTCTAAATTACGGGTCACAATATTAACAAATTAATGCCTTTGTTGATTTTAATCAACAAGCAAGCAGGGACCGGAGTGCATTATAAAACACCGTCGCACGAATTCTGTAACAAGCAACATCTGTTCACAATGCGGTCAGCCTTCTTTTCAAGCTACGCATATATATATATATATATATATATATAAGCAGCATCTTTGTTACTTTCTAAGATAACACCGACGTTTATGATCTTTGCCTACCTTAGTCTAGCCTGCATGCCCCCGTGAGATATGGCAAGGTTGTCGAGTCGATGTCCTTGCCTATATACGGACGACCTTGCAGAACGTGAACAGTCTAAAAGAATGATAACCTACTCCAAAGGAAAAGCATTGTTTTCAGTTAGAAAATATTAATTTCACAATTGAATCAGGGCGGCTCGGTACACGAAACGTATGAAAAAAGCCTTTCAAATAAAAGGTATTAATGGCAGAATCTGACGAAAAGGGATAAATATTCATCGACACATTGGAAACATTTCGATCTAAAAGATAAAAGCTCACGGTTCGCTTACTTCGAGACTCTATCGCTAGCGTTGTAATAATGAGCATGGAAAAATAAAGAGCCGTGGAAGGGTCAGCCTCAAAACGTGAGATACTTAGCGACGACAGGAGACGCGTCGCGTCCGTTATGCGCAACGCCGCGATTAGAACACATAAGTAGTGCATAGTTGATATCCTTAGTTACATCTTCATCGCAGTCGGCAACTATTTCCATGGTTGATATTCCTGGAAGGTATCGGGATAAAGTCAAGCAAACTTGTTGCCCCTTTTTCAGGTAAACTCCTCCGTACGTCCAATACACCGTTTCGCATAAAAGCATACGAGAATGTGCATATGATTAAAAAAAAACCTACCGAAGGAACTAGAGCTCAGGCAGATTTTCTTCGAGCAAGGCAAATCTACCAAGAGCTTCATCTGATGAGCCTGAATTTGCCCTTTATCTTTTAATCTTTCGTCCTTCCGAAAGCTGATAACATAGTGCTAACTTTGGGTCTCACTACAGTGAGAATACGCTTTAAATTCTAATGCACCTAGCTTGTGTTTACGTAGCAAATTTTAACAGCGAAGGGGAGGCTAGCTGGCTGCATTTCCTGCGACGGTTGGTGGCGGAAGGCTTAACGAAATATCAACATTTACAGGTACCGCTTACATGCAGCTCGTCTCGAACGGTACCGGTTGCCAGCTTCACTATATTTACCAATTCTATCTCGCAGAGATCACATTGCAGAATATATGACGCGGCAATTTTGTTAAGAACGACGCCAGGCACTACTTTGCCTATGTATCTAATTATAGCTTAAAATATTTACCGTACTATATTAATATATGATAAGCTGGTAGAAATGCGTCGGATCTAAATGTATATGTTTGCCACCGTATGTCGATTATCAAACATATAAAACAAAATCAAATAATCAATCACACACACACCTATATAGGAATATAAAGCTATTGTGTAACATCATACATGCAGGAGGCGTATAACATGTCTTGGGACATATACTATGGAATGAATTACAATGGCCTGACAGGACATTAACCTACTTACGATCTATATTTTCAAGCAGTCGACATTTGAATTGTGAAAATCGTCAAAGCGACGCAGCAGTTAAGGTTCCGTGACGTTTTACGTGTCTTCACAAACTCGCCCATTCGCTTGCAGACGATAGTCATAAAATCGCAAAACAACAACAACAACAGATTCTGTATCCGTCCATCAGCACTAGAAACAAGTCAACGGCAGAAACTTTCGAAGTCAGCGCGCTTGCAGTACGCAGATTATATTTCTATACAAAGTGAAAGTTGAGTTCCCTAGACAATGGAACGACAACTCCATAACTCACGCCATACGAATTGTTATTTTTGCAGTTACTATGCATAGAATCAGGTAAATTATCATCATATAAAGCTGGAAATACACTATGAGACTAGGTAAGGACAGGTAACTTGGGCTAACAGTTTCTTTGTATGTGCATCGGATCATGCTCGTATTCTGTTACGATGGCAGGGGTTAAATAGGTGACATGTTCAAGCTAAAAGTCGTTGTTTCCGAGTTACGACCCTCTTCAACTCGAGTGTTTATGGAAAGCATGCCATAAATCGTTTCGACTAATCGAACTGGCCCATAAAATCATTCCCTCAAGCGATAAACCATCGTCCTTACGGATGTTTTTACTTAATCCCAAACTCACCCATTACGCAAACTCTGCCAGCTAAACGAGGCATGATGCGGATATGATTTTGGATGATGAAAAGATGTGACTTGTTTTGCAGCAACGCTCGTCCGTACAACTATGGATAATAGGATAGCGTTCGTTTCGAGACGGTAGTGGCTTGTAATTTCCATTTGCCACGCCTTAACGGTCCTCTTCTCAAGTCAGAACCAAGCACTACTTTTATGTCTGTACTCGCATGGTGCGCTGTCAGGTGCCTACCGGTTTCAGCTACTGTGACTAAAAGCTCTGATTTAATTCGGTATGTCGATATGGGTATGGAATCATTTCTAAGGGCAACGGAGACCGCACCGTGTGAAAACCATAAAGAAGACAAATTTATACCGTTCAGTTAACCCCTATATGCACGGTTACGAGTGCCTTCAGGTAAACAGTAAATTTAGGCATAATATTACTCGGATAGCCGTTTCTCAATGCTATTGGTTTAGCTACGCATACATTTAAACAGTGTTGACACTTTGTAGCAGAATAAATTTTGTGTAGGACACCTGAGCGCACGTAACAGACCTTTTAGACATTTTTGGATCGATGTATTACTCCCCTTGAGCGATGCAAGTGGGTCGAATAGACAGGCGATCTGCTGGGGCAGACCTTGATGTGGAAAAGGTGACTTTGAAAGCCAACAAACACTAGTGTTGCTACTGTTAGTACAAGCTCCATTTGCCACTGGTAGGCAGACGTTTGTAAATGGGCTTTGCCTTTCAAGCAATTCATGCGAGTGAGACGGACGACCAACAAAACAGGCCGAATATCATGCTCGTGTAAGTGCTCAAACGGCAGGCGACAATCGAGAAAAGTTTTGTATGAGAGACGTTCACACTTTCATTGGAAGTTGTTTTGAAAACCGCGGGGAGCTGCGATGGAATCGTCTCTATAAGCCAATTGAATATCAAGAAAGTTGAAGTTTTTGCTGAAGGTATTGACGTTGCAAAATTTAATAGTTGAACGCGTTACCCGTTACAGGGATTACACCTTCAAAGACATTTGCTTTTAGCAGGGAAACATTTTTTCTGCACGGGACTGTACTCATGGAAAAGGCATATAGAAGATACTAGCTTAACTACACGAAATGATAGAAATGGCTGGTATTGATTAGTAATGATATCTTTAATCATCAGTGAATAGGCTATAAAAACGATCCTATAGAACTCGGTGCACTGATATAAGCATTCGATTTAAGTAAAAGGCTTTTCGCCATTACGATTTATACAAATGTACCAGTAGAGATAAAAATAGATAAGCATAAGATTTACAACGTTCCCTTCGTTGATTACGTTCATCTTAGATAGGAAATTTTCGAAAATATGAATAAGTCCTTGTGGGCTCAATCTTAGCCATTGATACTAAATACAATTTCAACCTATTTACAAAACCGTATTCAGCATGCCCACTATTTGATTATTACGTTTGAATTACTGTTGTTGTTAATATGTTTTATAATATTGTCTATCCTGCAGTAGCCTTGTTAGATAGGAGAAAAAATGTTTTGTGCATTTTCCTGTCATCCGATAATAAGGACCAAAACCGTTTTACGGTATTTGTGCCTTGCTAAATCCCAGTGAGTAGGTTCCAACAATTTAAAATATCTGTGAGATATCAAATGTGGCAGTTCCTCCAGTGGCACATGGTAGCTTTTTTGTTGTTTTTTTTTTTTGGAAAGATAGTCTTCTCATATTATGTAGTATTGATTTAAAAAAAATAAACAAACTTCTTCTTCTCTGCGAGTGATAGGGTCGCCACTAAACTTAGGGGATGGTGAGCTCCAAACTTCGAATGTCTAGCTTTAAATGTGAATGCTTCACTGCTTTGTCGAGCAAGTAGATCGGAAGGTAAGCGTTGCGTTGCTCCGTATGATGGCTGAATATATAGAAATGTACCGATATATTTTAGGAAACTTGCTATCGATAAGGTTGTCGTTGCCACGCGCTCTCGCCCACATCAGCCATGTCTTCGCCACATCTTCGAATGTCACCAAGTAGTTCATACGCTTGTTTAAAGTTCTGCGCGAACGCGTATCTTATAACTCCGTCAAGGGATATGTTTGCAAGAAAAGCTCTTATAAAATGTACAGCGAATAGGGAAGCGAAAGCTAAGCTGTATTTGGCAGAATATTTGACTAGAACGATACAGTCTTTTGCAGACGGTTGCTATCTATGCGTTGATGATATGGGCTTGTATTGCATAGGAGCACAGGTATCTAGATAAACTTTCCTCCGATCGTTTGTTGACTCAGCCTTGCGCAACTGAAGTGTTACCGTTGAACTTCCATAGCAAATATGCTTCAGATCCTTTTCTACAAACTACTCTGCAAACCAACACCATTAGAGAAGAATGTCTTTCGAGACGTTCGTATTTTCATGTCGGTAAGGTCTCATAAGACAATAAACTTCGTAATATTTCCGGCATATCCTGATTGCATGTTATGGAGTCATTAAATACAACGATCGATACACGTCTATATCCACCGTCATATGCGACACATGGATTTAAATAAGCCTACTTGTGAGGAACACACAGCTGACGCCGTATTACCTATGCACCGCTTACGAGAAATGGCTTCAATTTACTTCCTCGCTTGTACAGCTCGAACTGGCGCGCGATTCGAAGGGTTCGAGTAGTCATAGGCCGGCTTTCGATCGCAATTCGCCCCGCCTTGTCTATTTCATCCATTTCGTCAACGCGTCTGCTATTCGCAGACTTTTCCGCTGTCCCATAACCCCTACAGTATCTTTCAGAAACGACGGACCGTTTCCCTAATTTATTTTTTCTCTACGTCGCCCATGTGCCCTATAGAATCTACGTTCGAGCCATTTCAAGCAGGATACTCGACGTGAAGTCGTAGAGCTGCAGTCATTGCTGTGAACCAGCAATGGACCGACTGTCAACCCGGCCCAGTTGCGCTGGCGTTTGGGCAGCAGTCGGGGGCCGCCCCGTTCATGGGCGGCGTTTATTCAGCGACTCGGTATTTCGCTCATGGCAGGTAACGGTGGTACATAGGTAATGCTGAGATGCTGTACATGGTTATATATAGGGCCACTCCTACACGCCTGCTAGACCTGCTCACCACCGACTCATACCGACTACGCCATTCGAACGATAGCGAATGGTACGAACTCCGCTCGAAGCGAAATAAGCAGACGAAGAAGACGGAGGCTTGGGGGGAAGCAGGTAGGCAGCTTCTGCTAGTCTCACTGCCCGCTTCAGTCATTTGCCTTCGTCAATATGTAGCAGACAGACTCAGCAGTCATAGCAGCACGGTACCGCAACCACTAGCGAACTTTGACTATGTCGCTGACGTACCGTAAAAGCGAGGGACTGTGATGGGAGGCGGGGGGGGGGGGTGGAAACGGTTAGAGCGCCGCCATAAATGAACACTCCCAGCCAAACCATCTGCAACTGCTGGCACCGTAGTAGAACCCTGCCCTGGTGGGGGCGACAGTAGCTTCTGTAGAACATCAGCGCAGCAGCAGTGGCTCATGGCCAGTGAACGCACTACTCTACCTTTATCTGCTGTTTGACAACAACAACAATCCTAACGGTGTCGGTGATTGCCCGCTAGTAGAACCATAGAAAATACAGTCCCGACGTTGTATCAAAGGCTGCTTGCTGTTCTCACCAGAGAAGTACAAGCGTTGTATTAATAATTACTCCATTATCCTTCCAAGTGTATCAAGTATAGAAAGCAAATATATTGAGTTCTATGTCCGGTTGTACCATTAAGTGCTGCTCTATAATTTATAATACGTTTATAATAAGCTGGGTGAATTGTATTAATCGATTTGTACTCTTTTTTAGAAGCACGGACCACCTGCATTTCTATTTGCTCTGTATGTATAGATAAAATTTCACGGTCGAATATCCTAAAACTTCAGGAGCTCGTCGAAGTCGATTCCCCAGGTTCGTCCTTACTGTAAAATATTTATATTTCAAAAACAGAGTCAGTCTTTTGTTCAACCAACCTCCAGGGTAGGCCAATGATCTGCACAATTGTTATAGTTAACGCTTATTATTATCATCAAACTTTAAATAATATATTGAAACCTATGATTGTCTACTATAGGGCGTAGAGATATGAAGTTCATCTTGAAATAGCTAGATTCCTGGTTTGGACCCATCACACATTTTTTTTAAACTTTTGGATTTTTCTCGTGAAGTTGATTAGCCTGATCGAAGGAATCACTTCTAGAAAAATTTGCTTTGCCTTAAAGCAAAAGCGATTAATACCGCACTACCTTACCTTCGTTCCAAGCCTTCTAAAAAGCTACACGTGTAATTGAAACTGTGAGACTGATAATCGTTATGTAAAACCAATCGTTGAAAGCAAGACGAGATACCGCAGCAGTCCAATAGCTCATAGTCTCTTCTAGCCGTCCATATATAATAAAGACTTTCTTCATGGCGAAGATCGCGAAAAACTTAGCAAATGTACCTACGCAGCCTACGGTCAGGGGCGCCTGTATATTTTGATTCGGCCTTGTCCAGGGTAGGACTGCAAGCGCCGCAATGACGGATGCTTTTCTGTGTCTTTGGCTACCTTTCGGTAATGCCGTGCTGCTCGCCAGCCATATGTCGTGTGGCAATACAGCATCGGCTGCTGCTACCTCCGATTCGAGCTGGGATCGATGAATCGGTCCGACACGGCAAGCAAGCTGGCCACAGCCAGCTCATTGGTACTGACTATGGATGAGGAGGGCGGGTCTGCAAGCACCCCTCTGTCCGTGCGCTAGACAAGTTCCCCTAGGTTGCCTCAGGGATTTCGGTTGAAACGGGCATCATGATGCCGAGAAGCAGGCAAAAAGAAAAGATTTCGAGGTGTACCGATTTCCGAATATGCTAATGACCAAGTTTGGCCTGTCGACTGCTGTCCCTGATCGCCTTCACATGTACAGACCCGCCTGTGTCTGTGGGTGCGCGAGTCCGTATGTCTTCGACTGCGACAGCATGTGTGCGGACTTACGGGCCTGGCTCCGTGCTGGTGGCACGTGAGCGTTCTTCGTCTACATTTTAGGCTAGGTCTTTGAAAGGCGCTGCTTGATACAATTTCGCTGTGTTGAACCCAGCAACGCTGGGCGCACATATAGATATAAAATAATATACGGATATTTATTCTTATCACCGAGTCGATTCTGCATTGAAGCAAGCTACCGTCCATTTATCTATAACGGCGTGGAATTATATATTGCGTGTAATCATTTCAACATGATACGACTATATAGGGAAATATAGTTAATGTTTGTTCACAGAACACTTCTCACTATGGTATGTTTCTATAATAATGGTGCAATGTTAGAACATGTTATCGTTTGTGTTTGGGCACGCACGTATAATGGTGTAGACACTCAGATGGGTCGCATGGCAGGCAACTAGTATAAACGGGCAAATTAATCAAATCTTAATGGTAATGCTTCCTTTTAGATACATGTGCAACCCGGTTTTGTATGGCAGCAAGCATTATCCTTGCCGATACAACCGTAATACGTCCTTTAATATAGGCAGCAAGGTAGCAGTAAGAAAGCGAATCAACGGCAGAAGTTGAATACCTTGCAAAAGACTGAAGAAGACTGTGCTTCAGCTGCGAAATTACCGAGAAGTTCACTAAGCTTAACACTCGATTACAAGACACACCGCAATTCATGTCTCAGACCAAGATCTGTCCAGGGGCAGGCCAACAATGGTGGGCCTGCGATAGTTACGATATCTTTTACGTATGCGTCCTTCAATAGACCGCTCATAAACCAGGGTAGGCGTTTAACAATCGAAGAGCTCGTAGTCGCCGTAGGCGGTGTTGTATCAAAAATCGGAGGCAGCCTCCTAGCGGACGAAACGAAAATTTGACGTTTGCCACTGGCATCTCTACATTTTCAGACCCCATGAGGTTGGCACAGATGTATGAAGACACTTCATGGCATACTTTTTTTTTTCATCAAATATCCATCGACGGAAAAGTCTTTCTCACGATCTCTAACGGCTAGTGGACAGAGTGTTTATCGATATGGGTTCACGTCGCGACTAGGATCGATCAGTCCTTAGCCTGGACCACTCTTAAAGCAAACCATGATAAATGCCTAGCGGTGGTGCTCTAGATGTGTAGGTAAAATAGACTCCGGTGCATGTCGATGAGATATTTGGGATATGTAAAATTGGCTAATTGCTCTTCAAACGGTCCGACAGAGCATTTCAAATGAAAAACGTAATAGCACCTGCAGTAGTAAAAAAGTTACAGTCGTTTCTGAGCATGATTAACTTAGCCCTAGTTTCATAGATAATCACTAGGACAATACGTCAAGACTGACTGAGTTGCCTGAACTCTGAGGTAATCTGAAAAACTTACAATATTCCAGTAATGCCTTAAAATACAGCTTTGGCAATCCATAATAATTTTCAATACGAATTAAGGCCTAGTTCCGCAAGAAGTGATATATCAACAGAAAAAAATATGTAAAAAAAATAGTTTAATATAGACAAAAACAAGTCGAATAAAAACTATATATACGCAACGATATCCTGATAAGAAGATACAACAGAACCCTCTATCTAATGATGTTGTACAACAATCGGCCGCTTCCTACAATAACGCCGTGACGATAAAATGAGTTCGGTCCGGTTTAAATGATCTATCACTCATCAGTAAGTATTAACTCTCATATGTTTTATTATTAAAAGGTTCTCACAAAGCATATTAATAGGAACACCTACCTTAAGCCGCCTTTGAGCTCTTAGAGTCCCAGTTTGTTTTTGTTATTTTTTAAAAGCTTATCTTCTTTGTCATGAAAAATTGCGTGGCAAAACCCATTACAAAATGAATGCAGTTCACCGATCAGGGCTAGCTTTCACGCGTTCCTTGTACCTCTATGTTTCGAGTTTTATGTCCGGTATCGTCGTTAGAGGATGGGAGGAACGGAGTGTTCCTTTTATCTGACTTCACGCAAGTTATCAGCCCAACTTGATGTATCTCGGCCCATCCTAAGACTTCATTACAGAGAGCACCACTACAACGTAATCCTGGCGGCACTTTTACACATAAGTATTTATATTTAAGGGCTTTATGAACCATGATGCCAACAATAAATGGAGACAAGTTTCTTTAGATGGTAGTCGCGGTTAAAGAGCACAGGGCTCTTATAATATCGAATAGATAATAGCGCAATAGTGAACAGGTCCGGCCTATTTAGAAAACGTTCATGAACTTCTATTAAAGTCGCTGGTAAAGAAATGAAAATAAGCTATAAACTTATTGTTGTATCATGTATAGACTTACAACTGACGCAAACGACGAAATGCGTAAAACGAGTGTCTTAAATAATAAAACAGTGCAAAAAATCAGGGCAACTAGGTAACTTACCCATGATGAGAAGTCTGAAACCTTCTAATAATTTTTTAATAACTCTGGCAAAGCAAAATAAAAAACAATCCTGACCTTACGAGATTGCTACGATATAAAAAGGCAGCTCGGGTCAGAAAGGTTTAGTTTATGATATTGATTTTCTTGTTTACTCAATAGCACGTGTACACCATCGTGTTCTGCTTGAGGAACACGTGTGCATATGTAATAGCTTTTCGATTCAGACTGATTCAATAATAAACCCAACCTACAGAATCTGTCGGCTATACAAAACAGTCCCATCTTTATCAGTGCCAAAAATGGACTGAATTGAAATGACAGCAAATGACCCCAGGCCGGATCATTAACCGTCGTACGATAAATCGTATTATATCTAGAATTCGCGAAGGCGTAGCAATTTATGCACACTTGAGACTCTAGTTTTTTGTTACCGAACGGCGGACGCAGGTGAGCTAGGCAAAAATTTATTCGTGTAGAGGACGTGGGGCGCTGTTACCAAATCACCGTAGTATGTGTGCCAGGCCAATGGACGGTAAAAAAAAAAAAAACATATATTAATCATTTATTTGACTTTCTGGCAATATACAACAGCCTTTTCTTTTCATACAATTTGACCGCAGGGCCAAATAGCAGGATCAAATAGTTACGAAGAGGAAGCTCGTTGAATGAGTATATCGGACGTGAAAATCTGGCCCGGACCGACGTGGAAGCATAAATTGTATATTACTTCGCTAATTAGTAAATCGTGGTCTTATTATAGGATACTGCTGGTAGAGGTAGATACATAGAAAAATCACACACTTTTAGGTATGAGTTAGCAGCTTGATGCTAAATGGCAGTCTTCTCCGCGAAACGGTTGTTCTGTAAACACGTATTCGGATAAAGCAGTACTAATTCACACAAAATCGAAACACGCTTGTGGAAAACCACGTTAATGGCCATCGAACTTTTGAACCCATATCATTTAGAGGTAGCTTTACCGTATTTACTATTATTTTTCTCCTTTCACTGTTGTCACTAGACATTGACTATTATCTAAAAACGTATTTACAGAGAAACGAAATATACTTGGATTTAGTGACCAAAGTGCTCGGGTAAGTTCATGGTTACTGTGTGTTGTAGCCTTGAAATGAATAATCGCATAGAGTACCTAATATCTACAAGGAGAACAAATGTGAAGTTATAATTGAAAATAAATGTCTGATGGCCCACGTGCTGGACGTAAAGCACGGAAGGATATTAAAACAAAAACAACAGCAAAAAACAGACCTATAGTTAAGAAGATTAAGTTTACAATTAAAACGTATGTTGTTTTAAACAACTACGGCTTGTACTTTCGCTTTGAATTTAAGACCAATTTTTCAGATTAAGTTGCACTTCAGCACAAGTATAGGTCCACCTTCTTAGCTTGCGTCTTCCCAATAGTCAAAGTCAGTCCTGTTTATCGCAAATAGAACCTGACCCTATTATAATCTAACTTCTAGAATTTCTGTCCATTATGTGTTGGTAATATACGCATTTGCAACCTTAACCTAGCTAACTTTCACTAACGTCAGTGGCCACCCCGCCGAAGAACGAGGTCCAACTTCATGTTAGAGAAAGAGAAAGGGGAAGGGAGGGAGGGAGCGAGGAAGGAAGGAAGGGAGGGAGGGAGGGAGGGGTGCAGCGTGAAGAGACGTAGCAATGTGTACGAGAGTACATACTAATAACAAGCCAAGAGATGAATTCGGCCAAGATTAATATAGACACCTAGCTACCCATCCGCCACTTACCTGATTATGAAGAGAGCTGAGTAATCTATCTCCATTGCCTTTTCTCTGCGTGCATGTACGACTGTGTATGTGAATACTATTGTGAGCCCTAAACAGAAGTCGTCTTATTTTTCTTCGTGTGCAATATAGTGCACGCGAGCCGCCGGTATGTACCTGTGCTCGCTTGTATAGATGCAAACCCGACTGCCATTTTTCGTTCCTTCAAATCTTCGAGGCTTCGTCTTCTCTATCCCTATCTACCCGACCGTCGAGAGGTCAGCCAGTTGCATGTATTCTGCCTTTTTACAGCATCGCAACCGCTGGCAGCGCGTCGTTTCGGCGAACGACACATGCTCTTTACGTAGATGTTTCTTAGGTCCGGCCCATAACCACACAGTGAGCGCTGGCTACCCCTAGCGCAGGCCGCGGATGCCAGTAATTCGGACTAGAGATCCCCTTCGACTCGCAATCCCCAGCCTCTAAGCAATGTACCCCTGAAACTGCTAGCATTTCTACGCAATGATTCGTGATGCTCACTCATAGAAATGGCGCTGAGCTTCGGAAAGTTGTGGCGTATTCAAAGAAAAAAAAGATCGGCTCTCACAAGCGGCCATACCAGAGCGACAGTAGTCTTAATGAATCCTTAATGGTGCTTGTGATCCCTGTCCAGGACGTCCGCTCTCGGAGTTCGTGGTACGTTCGTCGGTTAACCCGCAATGATCTTCTTCATCCACTGTTTTTCTTCGTCATCCCTGCCTTTGTTCGTACACCCCTCATAGCATAGCGCAGTCACTGTCGCCATCATCCCAAACGTTAAGTTGGGCGATACTTCCGAACCAGTGTCGGAGACGTTATCGATAGAAAGTAAACATGCGAACTCCGGCTCTGCCAATCAGTAGCTAACTCGATCCCGTATTTACTGCGACTATTGCTTATTTGTATAACAGAAAATGTGTGTAAAATACACGGCCACTTAGTATCCCTGATCTGTTATGTATGAATATTTATGTAAGCACCTATGTAGCTGTATGTATATATAAGTGTGTATGTACATATGAGTTTCCGTAAGAGACTTGTCGCTGCAATTAGTGTTTTTGTTGTTCGAGTCGACCTTCGGATTGTTTATACAGCCGTTTCTAGTGTACGTGTGGTGTTTTTATTGAGATTGGACCTAGGATAATACTAATAGATAGTTGTATCACAGTTGTCCTGAAGAACGCAGTTACTACTAATGATAAGAGTCGCCTTATCAGTTTGTACAGAAACAATAGTTCGACAAGTCTAGTTAGAAGGGCATCACAATAATGATACTGCGCGTCTTCAGAAGCCAGTCGCCAGCAGTTAAAAGCAGTTTATATTGTGTACTTAACAATACGCATCGTGTCTATGCGTATGTCTTTCTGGGTCGTACTTAGCCTGTAGTATATATATATATATATACCACAAAGGGAAAGGTGCGAACTTTGCAGGTAGCTCTAAACAGGTTATGCCGTCACACTTTGCGCGTACTGTTGAACCAGTAGCATCACAGATAAGTAATTCTTCATATACATGAATTTGATGTTTACATGCTAGGCTTCGCAAACTTAGAATAAAGGTATTACCCTCTTCTAAGTATGTACGCTAGTCCAATATCTGCGTACATACCTGCTACGAACGCTAGGCCGACGTTAACGCCGAAAAAGCGGAAAAAACAAGGAGGCGTATTCTTGCATTCGATAAATATCATTCTAGTCTTGCCGGTTCCGAAACCACCTACCAAGATTTATCGCATGATGACCTAATAGATTAATCCAATGATGTCGATATGGCCGTGCGGAGACGAGACGTGTTTACTATTTGTGCTGTTGTTTACTTCAAATTTGGCATTACCTGACATTTGTACGTAGCGCTGTTTTGAAAGCTCATGATTTATCAGACCTTACGCGACCCTACTGGCACATGCATACCTAAGGGTGTTCTGCCTAAAAAGAGGAATCGAATTTTAGGGCGGAAACAAGGCTGAAACGATATAGCGCATTTATAATAGCCACGGTAATCCACAAAGATAAAAAACACATTGTTGATAGGCAGTGCCCTTTTAGATGGGCTATAGATCTCCGACTATATGTTGAAACAGAAGTCGACCCATAAATACTACCCAGCGTTTTGGCGATATAATGCATGGCACCTTGTTAGTGTTGATGTTCGCGGTTTCGCTTGACGTAGTAATGAACTCCACATGTCCTGTGCTATGTTATATCATCTCGCATTGTTTTCCTATTATGTACTCTATGCAAACTGTGTTCGTAAGTATCATCTATCAAGATGAAATAAAGGTCCATTTTGACGTACATTCAGCGTGACGTGGTAACGTGGTGTTCGAACGGCCATTTCAAAAAGGAGCACCGATGTCGGATGGACGATTCGAGCCCTTCTTGTACTTAACCATGTACCCGTTTTGCCGGCGGCTTTACATGGTTTTTGTCGATTCAAATATTTGCAGCTAGCTAGCTGTTCCGTATGTAAGTCCAGCTAGTATACTTTTGAAGAACCTCCGTAAATTGCCTTCACAGTGCGCTGGCAAGCTGGGCGTAGATTGGGGCGAAATCCTGGGTTTAAGTCGAATGCATAAAATAAGCTGACATTGACAAAGAAGAAAAAACTACGAAAAGCAACTATGGAGGGGCGACGAATTCGGCAGAAGGGCAGAAAGCCTAAAAGTCTGGTATTTGGGAAGAAGGAGTGTCGGGTAGTTCCGCCAAGAGACATCACGTGTTCAAGCTGTGCAGGCTTTGCCAGGGAGACTACCGGGGAAAAGATTGCTGGTAAAGAGCCGCTGCACAAAATCATACTAGTGGGATCCTTAGCGAGTACGCAACAAAAACTGCACCTGTGTAACAGCTTTACTATGAGCGGGTCGTCGGCGGGTTTGAGCGTCGGTCTTGCTATCCCCGTGCCTGATGCTCTGTGCTTACCTCAGTTCGTCCGTTCCTGGGCCGTGAACGGAGGGCCCCGAGCGGCCGCTGTCCCTGGGCCTGATGAATCATTGCGAAGATTGCCGGGTGCAGCCGACCGTACAGAACACCAGACACCCACCGCGAGTCAGCGGCAGCTACGGTTTTTTTCCTCCTCAGTTTCAGCTCGTGGCGCTGCTTCTAACAAACGTGTACGAGGAAGAATCCACATAAGACATCGGACGACAGCAGGTAACGTCGACATCACTAACTTACAACTCACTTATTCGCTGTTGTTATTTTGGGATTAATTTTTTGTTCTTGAGAATTGTTAGTTGGCCTTCCGACTATTCGTTGCGTAACATCTACAGGCATACCTAAATCAAACGTATTCGTTTTCCCATTGTGACAATGTACAAGCAGAAAAATTACGGACGTAAGAATAACAAACATTGGCTAATATAAGGTATGGATAGAACGAGTAAGTGAGTACGTTTGTTATATGATTGTCCACCGTCTTTTATCCAAGCTGCACTGTATGATAGATATTTATATAGCTACAGATTTTCGACCCAATCAATGCTTATTGTTTCCCCAAACCTGGCACAAAAAAATACACGTTTGTCTTTGGGATATTTTTGGGTTGTTTTTACATTTTAACCATAATCGCTGGCCCCCGAACTGAGAACGGGAAACTAATGCCGGCTTCAGATAGACTCAGCCTAATAAGTAATCGGTTTTTTCTTTTACATACTAGGTGTACGCCTAATTTCTTCAACCCAACTTCGGGCAACGTAAAGTACTAGCCAGTTTCTGAATCCATATACATGACCATGTGTATTACGTACTTTCCAAAGAACAATCGTTCTCCACGATGTCCTTCAAAGATTCAGCCGCTCAAATAGCTGCTTGTCGCTGGCCGGTTATATCTAGCTGAGTTGATCCGAATTCAGTTAATGGTGTGCGTACTATAGACCTACTTATAAGCAAATCAGATTCAATTTTCTAGATAGTAATTCGTGTTTTTTTGTCGATCGCGTCCGTCGTGGGCATCGGATTGTAAACTACGCCATCTGACACTTGGCAAATAAATTCATAACGATAGGAGCAGCAGCTTTCAGCGAAGTGCGGTGAAGCGAGATGAAAAGTCGTTGTCGAAGTTCTCATTCTCTCTCTTGAACGAGCCCTTCGAACGGGCCTGGGCTGAACGCGATAGCGGGCCTGGTATCGGAACCAGTTGCCATCGAGACCTTTGTTCGACCGAGTAAAAACACCATTCGACTGGATAAGAGCCAGTTTTTTGAGACTAGCTGTCCTCATTCCCTCGAAATCTTAATCTTATGCATTAGCTATTCAACTGGTGCCAGCTTTGTTGGACATTCAGTAATAAAAAAAGAACCATTTCGCCCAGGACTCTAGGTAGTAACGATTTAGCTTAGAGTTTTACTGAGCAGCTGAGTTCTTTAAGGATTCATCGGTGTATTTTGTGATATGACGAGTAACTTAGTTGGTGGTTCGTATGGTAATTGATCGTCGGTTATTTAAGAGACAACACCAAGTAATTGATTGATTAAAGAATAATGTTTATATAATTTGTGCGTAAACGCCTTTTTAATGCATGAACATTAACATGATATAAAAAACAACGTTTCTCTATTCATACAGGTTGTGGCAACGGATTGTTGGCAAGTCTAATGCCAAAAGCGATAGGAAAATTACGTTTTGCCAAATCGATGGCGCAACGCGCAACTCTTAAATGCGGGAAAATTATAATTATTTTTTTGTTAATTTTTTAAAGTGACAGCTTCTGTCCATCAGCTTTACACATATTGTTACGGCATCATGTTGCTGATTCAGTAAGATTTCTATTTTTCCTCTATTGGGTGTTGCTCTCGTAAAATTTATAGACTAGTGATATAGGTATATCTATCTTAGCGTATTTTATGTGAGAAGATTTGCTAGCTGCATTTTTAACCGAAAGTTGTACACCGGTAATTTGTGAGGCTTTAATACGGTCTACCGCAATACCTAATATATCATAGAGCAGTGAAAACTACCGTCACTCCTATGAGCCTGATGCATAGAGCTAAAAGCTTGCACATCTTTTCGTACGCAGAGACGAGTTCAATAGAGTATTAAGCAATGGCTAATTCTCGAACATATATGTGCGTAGCACGCGTAAGCGAGCGTGTAAGTAGTGGTTGAGTGGTGGCCATCTAATGATAGCGTGCTACCGGTAGCGATCTTATGCAGTAGTCAACAGGAGATAGTGAGTTGAGGATTCAGGCCAAGAATCCGCGGCAGCATCAGAAGCAACGGCAAGGCAGACTTACTTGTCCGTCTGCCTACAGCTCTTATGTAATCCGCTCACGTAGCCTCTTTCTCCCCTTCCTCAACAGAGCGTATGCCTACGGGCCTCCAGGACCAAGTGAACCTCCGAACGAAGCCATCTCCTGAGCAACTCGTCACAGCAGCCAACAGCCTCAGAACTGGCTGGGCCTTGCGACGCGGTGTCTGGTAGATCTACAGCCTGTTACACATATGAAGACCGGCAAGGATGATGACAACGGCGGCGATGGGAGCGGGGTGTAAAGCAATAACAGTATCGTCACAGGGTGTTACATTAGTAGTGGCAAAAGCGGTACAGAGCAATAAGTATAGCGCTAATTAGCGCGCAAATCAAACAAAGATAAACTAAACCGCGAATAGTTCTGGCTTTGTTCGGTTCTTCTCAGTGGGGTAATAATCATTATCATCATTGCTGGGGGTAGCAGTGATGTCAGGGGCTAGCAGTGACCACCCCTGCAACCGCCCAGCTATTGCTGATAATGCTGCATCTATTTCTATACCTAATGCAACAGCTGGTGGTGTATATATCGACGGCCGTTCGAGATGCAGGCATCGTTGAACCAAGGCATTTCGACATTTATTGTTTTCGTCCATTCCGAAAATAAAGACTGCTGCTATCAGTTTCTTTACGAAGTACGTTGATATGAGAACACAGAAGAGATGCAAGCATATTGTTCGGTATACATGCGTGACCAGTCACGCACTGCCAGCATTGATGCTGTGAACTCAAAACAATCGACTGACTTGTAATGTCACGCGAGATTTGTTGTCGCGAGAATTTTCTTCGTATTGCGTATCTGTCTAAATAGATACCTCAGTACTATATATTTACGGTATAGGGCACCTAAATTCGGACGTTTCTTGTGAGCTGTTTTTAACGCTGCATCTATACAAGAACAGATACTTCCACAAAATTTTTTGCATCTGTCAGAAGCGTCATTTCCGACGGGCGTGCTTATCCGATGTAAGTATCAGTCACTGCTGTTACTTCTTCACTGCAAAACCTAACCCACTCATCAGTCATTTTCAAAATGTTCCTTCTTTAATTCACAAATAGCTTTTTAATAATAACCGTACGTCAAGCAATATTATTGAGTATAAACTCGAGAAAAGATGTCGTGTAAACAAAAAAAATTCTGACAGAATTGCGCTTTAGTCTGATAGTAGGCTAAAACGAATTAATAATAAAAAAAAAATAATAGAAATAATAAAAAGAATATAAACGTTTTTTACAAACGCCAATAGGTACGAAAGGTGTGGCAAGGCGCAGAGGGTTTCACGAAGCTTAACCATTGGAGTTTATCAATTAATAATTGATACTCTGCTTTTTTAAACGGCCTTTAATGTATAGGTAAATGATTCAAATATCAAAAATGGCTTTTTGGACCACGTTGATAGATATTCGAGTTTGTCAAATCTCTTTGAATTTGCCTCTTGAAAAGCTTCATGTTTCTTCAAAGCTGCAAGAAAATTGAAGATTTTGAACAAAAGGTGAAACCTATAATCTTGTTGGGCATTTCCTTGCGCGAACACGCTGGATAACAGCTGGTGCTCGCCCAAATTCCGAAACGATGCACCGTATTTTCCGATAATTTCGCTAGGTTATTCTCGAGAGAATTGTTTTTCTTCATGCATCAGTATAGCGAATGAATGCATACCCGGCACGATAAGTAGCCCGTCAAAGTTCTTCTAAATTTGAGTGCTCCACTGTAGATTAAGAGGAACATCCCTATCTCTACTTGGCGCGTCCCTTGAGAAGGTTTGCGCTCAGCAATATTATTGCTTCGGCACGAAAAACAGTTGTTGCAAAATTCCCTCGTATTAGGATGTTACTGAAGCCCCACAAGTTATTAAGTAACCATACACATGCTACACATACGCGATATGTTATCGTTATATGGCTATGTCGGGGTATCGAAATGTGCTTGCAGCGTGCCTTCGTCTTCGTCATTAGACAGCTTCCGTATGTCGAACCCCGTTCACCACTACCCACGCGTCCGCGCATCTGCCCGGAAGCTACATTGCTTGAATTTGGCTGATACATTCCAGCTCGCATTTATTCCTGCCTGCGTTTGTGGCCTATAAATAGGAAAGCTGAGCAAGTGTTTAAATGCGGCCGCCATGAACCTCTTTCTGAGTGTATGCCCCTTTTATGGGTATATTCTCAGGAAAGATATATGTCGCCGCGTCAGCTGCTAGCGCTCCCCGACGCTATTTCTACGTCGGGCTCCGCATATATATACATTGCAACTGCCGTCTGCGATGTACGTAATGAGAGTTCGCGATGCGAATGCCCTTGGGAAATGCACGATGAGACAGTCGCCATGCGAAATGAACTAGGTACCCGGGAGAGAACGAGAGTCGTGGAACTGTTTGTGGGGGAGAAAACACACACTTGCACCGTTATGGCAATCCGAACCGTCTGTACTCCGCGCTAATATACGTGGTCTGAATGGGAAGCGGAGCTGACTTCGCTTATCGACGATACGGAATCGAACTTAGCTATACGCCACTGTCTGTCGCAGTAAATTTGTGTGCAGCAGATTGTCTAGTGAGCTTTATAGCATGAGGTTATGCTAGCATACATAAAATTGCTTTCAACTTATAGAAAAATAATCAGGTGAGAACAATTCTTTGATATTTTTTGTCTCGTAGGGAAATAGTTTGGGTTTTAAAATCTCACTAGAAAACAGCTTCGTTATTATCAACTTACGGTATCCGTAAGTGTTAACACATGTAATGTTTTATTTAGTATTCCATAAAAGCAATTACCGATATACACTTGTTAAGCATTGAAAAATATGAAGAACCACTGCCGTGCGTCAGATGATAGGCCATGGGACCGGATGTTTATGTTAATAGAACAGATATATCAAGTCTAACTTTATAATCCGAATGCCCTACTACATGTAATGTAATAATAATAAAGACTACTACATATATATATATATATACATGTAGTAGTCTTTACATGACGCTCTCCTTAACTGGGTCATATATATGTATACGAAGAGCGTCTATAACAGTATGTTTAGCGAGCAAGTATCGTCAGTAGCTGCTCTGAGCTCTTCAAGCACTTTCAGTAACTTACTTTATTTATTTTATTTAAATTATCTACGGAACTTCATGCCATTACTTGTTTCCTCTTATTAATATACGCTTGATTTCTTTTTTGTTGAATGCACCTCTATTCTTATTTTGACTAGTTAGAGCTTGGTAGGCTGGTCAACGAAATCGGTCCATCCAGACGCGAGATCAACCCTTTAAATTGGGTTATTGCAGTGTCTAAAATTAAGATAGACACTTAACACATGGAGAAGATTCTCACCCATATCTAAATAATAATTCTATAAATAGTAGCCATTAACAATAGTCTACGCGGATAACGCAACGGTGTGTGGCTATAAACCACTGTGACGGGCCAGGGCTTACGATGGTTAGTGCTAGAAATGAATAATCTATGAAGATATGTTGCTCAACTCAGCTACTTAGATTTCTTGTAATTACATTGACAAAGAATTGCTCCCTTTCCGGTGTCAAGATGAACAGCTTCAGCAAAAAAAAAAAAACATCGTAGGGAAGCGTAGCTATGCGGTGAGGCTTGTAAGGAGAAAAACAATTACAACCTGAGATTTGGTATAAGACCCCATTTGATCTCAATTATCGTTAATTCTTAGGTATCCGTTCAGCCCATAGTTTGCTATAAGCAAGCGTTTTACCCGTACAGCAACGAGAAGTACCATAAAGTCGGATTTCATCCAAGCTTTCTACCTGCAGTTGATTGTGATAGTATTGTAGCAAGGCGATGGCCCCGCTACAACACAACAGAGCAAATAATTTTGCTCGACTGCTTCACTTCCTGATCCTTTCCTAGTCGTGCCTTCGGAGAAATTCGCGCACGCGTACACTTGCATATTTAACAACCGTCCCGTTCTGAACAGCCCCACAAATCGGGTCGGCTCCTTTCTTTGAATCCCGACCCACTATCGTTTCGCTAGCTGCTTCCGTTTCCGCTACTTGATCTAACGCAACGCGGATGCATAGAGACACATACTAAAACAAGGCACAAACATAGACGAGACTAAGCAACCCCTGTTGCGGCCAGTCAACGTACACAGAAATTTTGTATCGGTCGACGATTGCAGCTGCACATTTGGTACTAGCGCTACATCATTTCACGCAGTTGCTTTTTACATTGATTTCGAAACGCGCTCCTTAACTCTCGACTGGCCTTCGATCGCTCACTTCGCCGTTGCTGTGAAGGTGCCGTAAAATAAGTATGATACAGGGCACGCAAGGTAAGTTCGAGCAATCGATCAAGTTGATTTTCAAGAAGGTTTTAGATCCAGTTCGAAAGACAGATGTATTCTTTGCCATTGCATGCTACGGGAGGCGCCTATTTCGTGCATATTCGCTTACAACGGTAAGGATCTAGCTGAATTACGTACGCTACATAATGAACCACGCAGTTAGGCATGCAAGTTGTTTGATCTACGCTGCATGGAGATGTTGGATTCCTTATAATTTTAAAGGCAAAACCATCTGCTTGCGCTCTCAGGACGGGGCAGAGTAATTTCGATATCATTCTGTATCGTTTAAGCTTTGCATTAGAGAAGAACCAGAAGTGTGATAATCTGACGACAAATTCTACTAGTACATCTTTTATCTTCATGCTTCAGTACTGCAAGGGAGTTGTTTTTGATGACTGCTTAAATAAGCTCATTGAAATAAATCCAAATTAGGCAATGACAAATAAGATTGTAAGCTAAAATGGTGAAGTTCTGCTTGATGAACAAAAAACGCTTAGAATAAATTCCGCCCACATAGCTCCGACTACATCGATCCCATTTTGTCCCATATTGTCTGCTAACAGGACGAAAAACAACGTATAAACAAGCGTATAGCATATTGCCAATCCAGTGGTCAGATTGATGAATCTTCAATCGATGCTCAATGCTCTCATACGTGATATTTGTGTTACCGATGATTACTCAAGTGATACACGCATATATTGTAGGATCACCGGAAACATTAGATTAGAAAGTTGATTAAAGCAGATAGAAAAAAAAAAGTAAGTAACAAGCGATGCCCGTGGTAGCATATGGGAAAGCCAGACGGAGAAGCAGCCAGAGGGCACATGCGTGCAGAGAAAAAGAGAGAACGGTAAGGATGCAGTGTTCCGCCAATTGTATTGATTTTCAATATACATTGGAAAGGTGATATTATGAGTGGATCAATCAATGTATTCCTACACGATCGCGAAGCCCCCAGCCATGTTTGGCTGACAGATAGCGGCTCAGCCAAGCGCCACCGGTTACGCGTTGGCACCGTCATCGTCGACAAATGTCAAAAACGCTACATCTACTGCTAATTACCATCCTGCTGTTTTACATAATTAAATTCTAGGGTATCATACACTCCGTTAGAAAATCAATGAAGTATTTATTCATAACAGTTTTTTTATAAAGCTGCCGGTCGGATTCAGTGATGTAAATCTAACCCTTATGTCAACATGGCGTCTAAGTTGCAAATTAATTAAGCAGCGAATACCAACGATATTTTACTTAACCAAGCAGCGCTTCTTTGCAGAGTTGCCACTAGCTTCGAAGCTCCACAGAAACTACCAAGAGGGCACTTTGAAAACCTCAGATGCTGAAAATATCGGTTTCAGCATTGGAAAAATGCTTACTATAACATATAATTCCCATGCCGTTTCATTAGCCTATAGGAGAAGCCCCATATACGTTTTGAAAGGTCCACCCAGGCTAAACTTTCTAGTAGGAAAGGTGTGGAAGAAGTGGTCTCGAAGATTCGCTCGCACGATCAAAACAGGTACCTGATAGAAGAACTACACAGAAAACACAACAGATTGTTATTACTATTATCGGCGTAGAGTAGCACAACTCCGTTGAAATTTTCAAAATTCAAAAAAAAACCGTACCGTCCTTAACCGTGTGCTGCGGCATCTGAAAATCATACGGTGCCAACGCGTTTGCCAATGACCTTTGGATCAAATCAGCTGGTTCAAGCTTGTCAAGGATAAACATACCCCACTTCGTGTTAGGGGTCAGCTTCAGCAATCGCGTTTTGCAGCAAAGCAGAATTTCAAGTATATATAGCATTGAATCTTTAATAGGAAACCAGTAAAATAACAATTCCCTCTGTCAGGTCTACAGATTCAGATTTGCCGCGCGGTCTGTTACTCTGTTCACCTCTTCATCGTTTGATTTAACTTACGCCATGCCAGCGGCGCTCCGTAAGTTGTAAAGTGATTTACGAGAAGAATAAAGACGAGTCGGAAGTAATAACAATTATATTTGTCCTATATATAGATGGTGTCCTAGCCGCTAAGACCATTTGTTCTCAAGCTTTTCTTCTGTTCTTGTGAGGATTACCGGCGAATGAGTTGATATGGGGGCAAAGGGCGAACTAAATGGTATGAAGTGTAACTAAAGGTATGCCTGCTAAGTAGGCCTAAGGGAACACTAAGATTGTGAACAGCAACAGTAGTCTAAGCATTAGGTGATTTTTTCATTCCCTTGTCCGCTTGTTGATTTGTCGCATTAGAACGAATGAAAGGTGAACCCTTTTTAAGCCTATGCAACTGCCTGAACCTTCGAACAGTAACGTCAGGTCGGCTTGGGGCTCGGCGTCTTCTCGGAGCCGCTACTTCTGAATAGTTAAAGTCTCTGAAGGAAACTCGGTCCCACAAATATCAGTGCATGTATTACAATATTAATAGATCCATTGTCCGTTATGAACAAGGGCAAGAAGAAGAAACAGATGCCAGATGGTGGATATTTATGGGAGCAGTACATATAAAAGCACTGAATTTACAAACAAACATACATGCGTATTGTTCTAAATTTTTTTTACACAATCGTCAGCTCAGAAGATGTTGTTCGATTTTCGAAAGTAATATCATGAAGATCTTTGAACACTGGATATAGTTATTATATGCGGTACTAGCATAAATTATAATCGCGCCCCAAGCAACGCCCTCCTATTTAACGCTGTTTTTCGAATAGGCTCGTGAATAGAGACTGAATTTACGCAACTTCAGAGAAATTTTGTCACCTTATACAAACATTTGTTAAAGCGTTCACATCACCCTAATTCATGCTACCTTCATAAATCCCATGACATATTTGTTGTTTTCCCAAAATTCATACAGAGCCCGATTCCTCTTTCTCATCTATCAAATAGTTTGTGTTCTCGAATCGCTTGCAGCGCTTTCTACGCAACGTCTACCGCCGACACATCTCCGAACAAAGCTACGATCGTCATTCGTCATATCAAACAAAATCTTACTATTAAACATGGCTTTGGCGAAGTCTACTGGGGGCCCAGCTACTCAATAAACCGCCTCGAGGTAACACGAAAGGCGAAGACATCGAAGCAATGACTCGAATCTCATCACCTGAGTGTATACGCATTTACCTACAAAAAAAAAAGCTTCGGTGTTCTGGAAGGTAATTTAATTTCGCTCCAGTGGCTTTCCCTGCCGAAGGATCTCAGCAGGCGTGGGGGCATCAGCAATGAAAAAGCAAATTGCCCAACTTGCTTGAAGCATTCCCACAAGACACGTATGCAAGTGGCTGTTAAAGCTGGTGGACTGTGGATAAAGATGACGGCGGCAGCCTGCGACAAATGACCTGAAGGCTCTAACTACCTTTCGTTCGGCAGCATAAGATCCGCTTGATGGTAGTGACTAGAAGATAGACTAGAGAACGAAGAATGAAGCGACTCTATGTGGCTGCCACCAGTTTATCTACTGGCCGCACTAGCGTAGACGCCGAACGAAGCGAGAACGAAACGGTTCAAACGATCGTGGTCTTTTTGTGTAATGAGTACGAAAAGTTTCGTTGGACCTTGCGACTATTATAAATTCTTATATA